>NC_135871.1:9626102-9926102 GCF_031162955.1 Sander vitreus | reverse complement strand
TCTCCGCGTCTTCTCCACACTTTGACCCTACAATCCAACTGCAGCACCTGGGGGTACCAGAAGCTCAAAACAAGACGTCAATAGCAACAGCAAAATAACCTGTTTGGCATTGGCAGAAAAGATTTGGCAAATTTTTCATGGGCGCAACCCACATACTTTACATTATAATACTGTATCAGTCACAGGGGGCAATTTTCTATAGAGTACTTTTACATTTGATACTTTAAGTACATTTACTGATAATATTTCTTTAGTTTTACTGGAGTAGGATTTTAAATGCAGGACCATTAGGTAATTCTAAATGAGTATTTTTTTGCTGTGTGGTAAAGGATGTGAGTGCATGAGGTTAAACTATAACCGAAAACAAGCTTTGTAGAACAAAAAGCTGTACGGTAATTCATTATTATCAATTCCTTGTGTGACTATAAAGGTGAACCAGGGTGCACCCGCATAAGAAGAGAGCCCCTCTGGTCTTAAAGCTCTGCTGTGTCGGCATGGAGACGCAGACAATGACTGCAGGGAAATAAATAGTGTCATCATATAAACCCCCTCTATGGTGTTAATGCTTCTCTCCCTACAGGACTTGACCACATTAACGTCTCTCTTCTGTTTACCCCTTCATTGTCTTTTCCCCTGCTCCTCTGGCACAGGCTTGTGCATCTCTTTCTCTCGGATGCAGTCATACATATTCCCACTGGCATTAGAATACTAATGTGTCAGGGTGAATAGAGGAGAGCTTTCGGGCGGTGGTGGGAGTTGACCCAACTCTCAATATGTTCGCTGTCTCTTCTGGGGGATCTAAATCTTCTTTTGATTGCTTTCTTTCCCTGCTGCTTTTTCTGCCTCAGTTTGATGTAACTCCACCCTGTTGCCTTGTCCTTCTAGTTTCTACTGGATGTGGGAAATGTATATTTTCCAGAAGTTTAGAACAGGTAGAGGTGAGAGTCACGATCAACACCAACCACCCCCTTGAATTTGTATCCCTTCCATTCTTGACACATGAAGGCCAGCGCAGCCAATATTTGCAGAGCTCTAAATCTTCGCCTGTTGAATGCTGCTGTTGTTGTTGTTGTGGAGGGGAGTGCTTGGCATCGTCACGGCAACCTGCTGGGTCTGAGGGGGAGCTGGCCCATGGAGGAGAACAGAAAAATGTCTGTGTAATTAAGATTATAAAAGCGCTGATATTTATGGCCTACGCAGCCTACACAACTCCAGCCTGAAGAGAGAAATCATAGCAGCTTCACTGTGCCGGTTTTTCTTGACGGAGGTGTCGTAGTAGACAGTACTGTATATTTGTGGTAGAAGTTGCATGCAAATTCCTATTGATTTTCTAGGATTACCTTAAAAAGCAGGAAGCAACGATTCATACACTTTTCTTGCACAAGATGCACATCAGCATCACACTTTCCCCCTTTACTCACACCTCTTTTCATGCTCTAAATGCAGTTGGCCCTCAATTATAACCAATAATGACTTTACCCCTAACCTATAATATCTTAATAAGTTTTCCACTCGTAAGAATTATTTTTATGATTTTTTTGGTTTCAACTACAAGTACTTGCAATATACTGTAGGTATGTAGGTCAAAGTGGCTAAAAAGGGTTTGGTATACCACATTTTTCACACAGAGTTCATGGATTTATGCACTCACAGCATGGTTGACCCATACACTAATATTTTCATAAAGTTATATTGACGTGAACAGCCTATAAACATATGAAAATATATAAATCACAGGCAGATCATTTGCAGAACTGTATGTTCTACCCCCAACGTGTTATACAGCTGTACAGCATCACCTTCCCCCCTTTTTCTTCCTGCAGTTAGAGAATCCTCCACCCATGAGCAGCCATTCCTGATTAGCCACACATTCGAGAAATGTCAGAAATGTTTCATGCGCCTTGTCTCAGCTCAACTGGTGCAGTCAGATGTCCGTACCGAGCTGATAAAGGCCATGGCTCAGGGAGCTAAGGGTTCAGAGGGGAGGCGCTGCGTCACTGCGTGCCATGGGGCCACTATTTGGTTTAGAGCATGAATCCTTAGCTTCTGCTACCCTCGATGTTTCCGAGAATCGTGTGTGGAAGGAGACACTGAAGTCTTTCTCTGAGAAATCAAATGACTGAAATCAGTCCATCATTAAGGACCCGGCCACCTGAACTCCAGTTGCCCGACAGCCCATGAGACCGTCACGCCATTTGCAGAAACACTTAACTGAACAAATATTTTTATTTCTGGCAAAAAGTGGGGACAGTCCGTCAAAGTGCCTGGCTCGGGACGACAGTGGGAGAGGGTGCGGCTGCTGGTGGAGCTGCCATGTGTGGATGGAGGAGGAAAGGGGGACGGATGGGGTAGTGGGGCACAAAGCAGAAGAAAAGTGGAGTCTGGAAAAGACTTCAGTTGGGAAAAAAGGTGTAGCAGCATTTTTTTCATGTACTGGTCATCTTTATGACATCATTTAGAATAAGCGGTGGTGTGTTCATGGCTGCCACAGTTACACACTACAATATGACCCCACCATGAGTAGGTTTTATTAGTTTAAGTTTCTACAAAAAATGAATGCATTCAATGATTTTGTAAATCTAAGTGTACCCACAAAAACACTCTGGAGAATGATGTGAAACTATACAAATCTATTTAAAATCTCAAGTGCTGTGAGTTCAGGTAGCAGCCAATACATCAATATAAATCACAATTGTATTAAATACTTTGGTTTGCTTGAGCAGTGTATGCAGAGAGAGAATTCATGTCTGGGTTTTGACTTTTGCGGTCGCTACATGGCGCCCGTAAATTGAACCAAACAAGGACCGTGGCCAGATATCATGCTCTCTGCAAAAGCCAGAGCCTCTGAGCCATACCGAGATAGAAGGAGAGATTCACTGATCTCAGAAATCCCCCATGGCATGCAGCCTGGCCTGCTCTCATTCAGCCGCTGTGGCCGCTGGATCGGGGCCCATCAGTGGCTCACAGAGTTGATCAGTCTCACAGAACTAGAAACTGTTCCACACTACTGGGGTTGTTGGGTTGTTGAATGTGCGTGAGTGTGCAGGCTTAAAGTGCTCACTGCAGGTTTATTGCTGACTTTGCTGCTGCATGCACGGGGATTGACTGACTATACCTTCATACCAGCACAGTAAAAACCATTAAGTAGAAATATTTCACTTCTCTTTTCTTTGACATTGTTCTGCAAACTTATGTTCAACTCTAGGTCACTGGGTAACAAAGACAGCATGGACCAAAGTCTCTTTCAGCAGTGATTCAATGCTCAGGTCAGCATATGAGGCCGCAATGAAGAAAGTTGTTGGCAGAGGGGATTTCTCAGAAAATATCCCCTCCGTTGGTTAGCAAGCCACAAATCCCTGCTTTGGCCAGAGGACTCTGCTGAATATGCAAGAAAAAATATAGGGTAGCGGATGAGAAAAAAAAGAAGGAAACAGTGGGCTGCCATACAAATTAAATGCAGATTCTGTATATATGTATGATTTGTATGTCGAAAATGGAAAAAAGGAAAAGATAAAAAATGGAGAGAAATAAACATCATGGGGCTGGCTGGGCCTCTGTTCCATTTGGCAAATTGAGGCTCGGTACCATTACGACCCAGTCATTACCCAGGAATCCAGTTAGGGAAAAGAAAACCAGGCCTTTTCTTCCTCTTTTTCTTCCTCTTTTTCTTCCTCTCTTCATCTCTTTCACTCAATTTCTCTCACCCTTTACTTCTCTTTGCGTCTCCTTTCCTTGTCGTCTTACTCGTCTCTTTCTGGTTTGTTCCCTCTATCATCTGTTTCCTCAAGGGTATTTTTAAGGCAGTTCTAATTCACTTACAAGCCCCTAAAAGACCCCAACGTGCTGCATAAAGGGACTATTTCAGTCTTTTTAGGGGCTTAGAATAAGTCTACTGTTGGTGCGAGTTTGGACTGAGAAAGATTCTCAAGTGCAACACTTTGAAAAAGCAATAGATAATTTTGGGGTTAGTGTTCATGAGGCACTCTGGCAGCCAATACTGTAACATGAAGAATAATATAACAAAAACCTGATCTCCAGAGCTGCGGGAAAGGAAGTGTTTTGGGCTCTGGTCACATTATTAGTATTATTCTTCATGAAATGTGTTCCTTTCTGGTGGGAACAAGGAGCCTCAGAGCGAGCCCACGTCGGTCTGTGGCCTCCGGGTTTTACTGCTCAGTAAACAGAGCGGGGAAGAAGATGGTCTACGCCACACATGTAGAGAACCCAAGAAACTTCAGCGCTTGAATCAAAAACGTCTGTGCAGGAAAGCTCTCAAAGCCTGGTGCCAGCTTCACCACACAGGAAATACAGCAGCTAGATGTGAGGAGGGAGAAGAGGAGCATCGGGGTTGGGGTATAAAGTTGAGAATTGAGTGAAAGAAAATGGCTCTTTTGTGCCCCCCAAAAAAACAGCAGCAGAATGCAAATTAGATTTTTAAATTTGGTATTATGCACTCCCTTTTTTCCAATACAAAAAATAGTAATTGGTGTCATTGGATATACAGACAGATGGAGTGAGATACACAGAGACAAAGACAAAAACAGTCATGCATGACCTGCATTATCCCTGGTCACCACACTGGAACCAGGTTGTCGTCTCTGTGGAAACTACCATCACAAAATGATACACTGAAACTCGCTCTCATTCGCAAGGAAATACATATTCATTATCCTTTTAAGATAACACCACATGTGACTTTTCCAAAAAAGAAAATTCTTGCTGTGTTTTTTTCACAGCATTAACCTGTGTATATGTGTGTGTGTGTGTGTGTGTGTGTGTGTGTGTGTGTGTGTGTTTGTGCGTGTGTGCGTGTGTCCGTGTCAGATTATCTCATCTTCTGACAGAAAGCCTCCTCTCTCCCTCCCATCATTTTCCTTTTAATTCTTCTTCGCGTCTTTAAAGCAGCTGGCTTCAGACAGGGTGAGCTGTGTTCCTGGCCTGCTTAGGAGACTTTCCATCACACTGATGTGTGTCTGGAGACAGGACCGGGCCTCTGCTGGCTGGGATACACACCCCCGGCCTTCAATGTAGGACTGAGATATGGGGCTGTGGTCGGGTACCAGCATGGTGTAGGGTGCCAACCTGGACAGATAGAGAACATCTCTAGTAACTGTATCCTTTTGGGAACAAGGTAAGATTGAAATATCAATGTACATATTACTACCTAGACCTGGAGGTACCCTAACCATAACACAAACAAAAACGGTTATTTCCAGACAAAAGCTGGCATTGTACAGGGAAACTAAATGCATCTTGGAAGTTTGAGCGGCAAAGTTTTTTTTTTTTTACCTTTACTATTACAGGAAACACTTCCAGTTCAGCATTCACAACACTTTTTGCTTGTGGTGTTTATTGCAAATCTTCAGCTAATTTTAGGGTGTCACTTAGAACTAAGTTGCATGAAAAGGTTCCCTACAGTTTGATGAAATCTTCCTTTGCCGCTGAGTTGTAGGTTTTCAGTTAACTGTCCACTTCTTCTTTGAATAACAGCATTATATGATGCAGATACACAGAGGGTGGCCTGGCACTTATAGAAAGGACAGATGGAGGAAAGGGAAAGTAAAGTGTTGAGAAGTGACCTTCAGACAGAGATGTTTCACAATCTAGACAGGAAGGGGGGGGAAAAGACAAATGTGGTTATTTAAAGTACATAAATAGCTGAATCACTGAACTAACCTTTCAGCAAGTCACCAAACCTCCTCCAGAAGAGTTTGGTCAACAGTACACTTTATGGTGCGAATTGGATACATATGATCTTTCCCTTGAGTCATTACAGAAATAGAGAACACTTTTTTTTTTTATCCAGCTTGTGTTGGTTAATATGAACTGAAACATATAAAAACACACTAGAGTCTGATCAGAGACTCTGTATCCAAATTGGTACCAAACACTAAATATCCTGTTAATGTTGTCGGACACAGCGCTGTGCTCCGAGCCTCCTGCCAGGAGCATCTGTGTCATTGTGCCAGGGGGAGGGTGGCATCAGTGTCAGTCTTTTCACACCGCCCACCATCCCTTGTGGGCAGATTTAGCATGGTGCATTCTTCCTTTTCAAAGAGTCTGGAGGGCTACAGAAGCGGACCCTGTTCATGACTGGACGAAGTGGAGTCACTGGGCACCGTGCCCACACTCTCGCCTCCCCTCCTTCTCCACTGGTGGACTGACAAGGGGCAAGAGTGTGAGGCTGAAGCTTTTGTCTGTCATTAGTGAGTGGCAGGAGGGGGGGGGTTGGGTGTATCTGGAGTGGGCGTGAGCGTCAGGGTGTGGGGTGACAGGGCTTGTCAGTCAGAGGGGCTGACAGACAGGCGGGCTGTGGGAACGGGTGACAGAGGCCATCCGAGGCCTTCAAGGGCTAACTGGGGGCCTTTTATGGGTTTATCAAACCGCTGAACTCCCATCACCCCATGCACAGGAAACGTTCTGGCAGATGAATGGAGAGATCGTGGCAATGAGGAGGATGGGACCTGCGGGACAAGAGGCTGGGTGGGGGTGAGTCATGTGGAGGGGGGAAAGTGAGCAAGGGGGAATTGTAGGTGAACTTGGTGAGTGGGGATGGAGATTCAGAGAGGATGAAGCTCATCCCTCTCTAATTTTAACCTCTAAAATGTAGAAAGTAATATACTGAACAACTTAACAGCTTATAAATTAGTTCAACATACGATTATTTGCTTTCTTACTGAGAGTTAGATAAGAGGATCAGTAATCTCATGTTTGTACGATAAATATGAAGCTACAGACAGCAGCTTGTTAGCTTAGCAGCTGGAAACAGCTAGCCTGGCTGTGTTCAAAGGTAACAAAATCTTCCCATCTAGCTGTCGGCAAGAAAGCAAATAAGTATATTTCCCAACATGTCAAACTATTCTTTCAAACTACTCTTGTAGATTAAATTACACCAAAAATGTGTTCAAATTAGAGTGCGGATCGGGCCGCATTTTTCTGTCCGAGCCCGGCCCTCGTCCGACAGAGCAGTAACCGAACCCGACCCAGGCATTAAGATATTTATGTCCGAGCCCGACCCGAGCCCGACACAGTTAAAATCTCGTTTTTTTCTCATACTAACGACACATACGTTTGTTTGTGTGGAAAGCCCGCTTTTATTAAGCAACTGTAGGAAGGCATTCAGAAATGTCAACAGATGAGCTCATCAGCGCACACTGGGCAACAAGCGCACGTTAACACAGGCGCGCACCTACATAAAAAGCTTTTTAAATTTAAAATGTTCAATGCCTTATCGCACTGATGTGACCGAGACCGACCCGAACCCGAACATCATTTCTAAATATCTGTCCCAACCCGGCCCGGCCTGTCGGGTACCGTCGGGTTCCGACGGGCTCGGTTCAGGTATCCATCCTCTAGTTCAAATGTCTTCTTCTGAGACCATCACGTCACCTTCGTGCTGCAGATTCTGAGCTTGAGGCTAACTGTGTGAGTCGATTCTGATCCCCTTCAAACAGTCTTTTGTCGTTTCTTTCCCTCAGCCTGGAGTATTGGTAAACAGATCATGTAGCATTGCAGCAGTGAAGCAAGCAGCCGCAGACAGATCAGCTGGATGATAGAGAAGGATGGCAAAAGCTAGGAAGAGGGAGGGGGAGTTAAAGCAAGAGAAGGGCAGAGGATAAGAGCATTTTGAAGAGTTTCAGAAAAGTATGTGATACAAACATTATATCAAGTGTGTGGGCCTATACTGAATCTGCCTTTATAGTTCTTTCCTCCAAAAATCTATATTGTAAATGCACTATTTACATAAAACTCTGCTTTTCATCAACCATCCATGTGGGAGTTTGTTATATACAAAACACATCTCACCCTGAGACAGATATGTGAAAGAATAACATAAGAAGTGGAACATCAATCTCCCATTCAAAGCATGTGGAGCTGAACACATTTATATGAATCTGAACTGTAACCTCTATAACTAAGTTTAAGGCCAGTGAAAGTGAGCCGCCATGACTCTCTTTCTCTCTCTGGGTGTGTGTGTGTGTGTGTGTGTGTGTGTGTGTGTGTGTGTGTGTGTGTGTGGGGGGGGGGGGGTTGGTTTGGTCCAAGCTGGGCTGTCTGGATTTAAGACCAGGGCCCCTGTACGCTGCGTCTGTGTGTCTGGGTTCAGGTGTCCTCCTCTATCCAGGCTGGCTTATTTATGACCTGAGCCGGGCCCGGCCCAACAGCCAGAGACACATAGGAGAGGAGGGATTGAGCGCCGCGTAACCTTGGTGCATTCCTACGCACACAAGACCTGACTGACACACATTTGCATAAAACACACAAACAGACACACTACAGATAAGAAGAGGGAAATATCTCCCATGATCACATATCAGACACTTTGAGTGCTAGGCTTCAGAGTAGGCCACTTTCCCTCCCTACTATTTTCTCTCAGAACCTTCTCTCTCTTTCTTTTTCTCTGTCCAGTAATCACTGTAGGCATCTGCTTCAGGGTCACGGCCCAGAATTTACCTTACATAATTGAAAACAGAAACTGAATGCCATTTACAGCCACACCTGATGAAAGAGAGAGTGTTTCACAATATCTATCACAATCTTCTATAATGTGCTTTAATTCCTGTTAAATTGTGCATGCTTTTTTACATTAACTATGGTAAAAAGCTCTCATTCCTCAGGGTTAATCAAGAATCTATAAGCAGGTCCGGCTGCAGGGAGAATCAATTCTGTGACGTCTTGTTCGAACAGCATGACGCCCCACATTGCTTCCATTTTCTGCCCCATTTCAGTTGACCTTTGAGATGTTCACATGGAACATTTTGAGCCTTAGTGCTTTATGTTATGAGAGCAGATAGGCTGTAGATGCTGATGGTGCACAGATTTTCTCAGTTGAACTGTGGTTTCATGCTGATATATCAAAGTGATTCTTATCTTCTCTTTAAGGTACTGAGGCCTCTTGGATTAGAGAGGATACAGTTCAAAAACTCTGGATTGACATTAAGGCCCTCGCTGCTCTTATGCATTCTTTATTTCTTCCCTCCCTGCTGTTTTTTCACCTTTTACCCCCATATGTAAAAGCTCAGCCATATCTTACATCTCTGCTCAGTAATCTCTGTGTCAGTGAGCTCTTAAATACCAAAGTGCTTGTATGTGGTTGGACAGGGGCACTAAACATCTCAGCAGCAAACCTGAGGCTGTTGCTGCTGACTTTTTGTGGTGGACATGTAAAAGAGAAGGGACAGGTAAGAGAGCGCTTCACTGCACCTCTCTGTTGTTGTTTTTTTCAAATTCGCTCTTCCTTTTTTGTGGTTAAATGCCGCGGAAAATTGGACGGCCTGGCAAAGCAGAGGTGGCTGTTTTCTCCGAAGCAGGGTGCGGATGGAGCACATTCCAGGGGAAAGCTGTGTAAATCCCTCCATTGATTTGGTGCGAAACCCTCCTGACCTCTGGAATACATTAGCAGATTAGCCATGGAGGCCATGTGCACACAGCTCTCTTAGCTCAGCCGCCGGCCTATTCAGACTCCACGCCAGCAGCAGTCTGCCCATGACCCCCCAAACACAGAGCCCGGATACCAGGGGCAGATGGGCCCACACACCCGCTCTTATACTCTCAAAGCCCAATTACAACTCTGTGTGCAGCCTATGTACTTCATGTATTCACTTGGATTTACGTGCATTTTGTTTGTTTCATATATGTGTTGGAGTGGTGCAGTGTGCTGTTGGTATTATCACTGAACTTGAAGTGGAAAGGTTTTAAGCTTTCTTTAGTAACTTCAAATACTCCTTAACCTTCAATTTCTAGTGTCAGCCTTCCTTTTATATGCGGGTTTACTAATTGATTGCTGCTGCATGACATCGTACAGTCTGACACAGGGTAACTGTCTGTCTGTGATCAGTTTAATGAAAATCGACAGAAAAACCTGTAAAAACAGAGAGAACACAGTAGCTACAGTCATGTGAAAAAATTAGGACACCCATGCTAAAGTTGACTAAAAAGAGGAATAAAAAAAATCATCTTTTGGAAATTGATCTTAATGCCTTAATTAAAAAAATTAGGAAAAATCCAATCTTTAAGGACACCAATTTTCTTTGTGAATGAATAATGTATCATAAATAAATAAATGTTCTTCCTTAAAATACAGGGGGCATAAGTAAGTACACCGCTATGTTAAATTCCCATAGAGGCAGGCAGATTTTTGTTTTTAAAGGCCAGTTATTTGATGGATCCAGGATACTATGCATCCTGATAAAGTTCCCTTGGCCTTTGGAATTAAAATAGCCCCCCCCCACATCATCACATACCCTTCACCATACCTAGAGATTGGCATGGGGTACTTTCCATAAAAACATCTCTCAATGCAAATCAAACCAGCTATTAGACTAACTGAAATAAAACCAGCGTTAAATAGCGTTGTTGTTTTCTTATTATAGCTTGATATGTCGCTGGCACATAAGCACTATCACAACTTGTGGAATATTGATAATTTGTTGGTAGATGGCGCGATCCATTTTGTCGAGCAAAACTTTGTTCGCAAATGTTTGCTTGAATGTAAATGAATGGAAACACCTTAAAATGTCTAAAATCAATTCAATATACCAATTTGATCGCAAAACAGCATGTGACGTCATTATGCACAGGTTTTTATTCGCTTTAAAGCCGTTGGATGGATACACACTTTCACCAGCTTTATTCGCATGAGTTTTTTCACTGAACTTTAGATAATTCGATTGACAATTGGATGGAAACTTAGCTAGTGATGCAGACTGTTTTTCTATTATCAGTAGATTACAGTCCTATTAAACTACAGCTGCATCATCTTTTCTACATGCCAAATACACGCACACAATGCAATGTGATTGGGATGGGAGGTCTGTGGTGTGTTTTGGGGCTGTCTTTGGTAGAGCCTCATAGCTTTCAAAATCAATTCTGCATCCCATCCAGCTTCAAACACCACTGATTATGTGTTTTTATTTTGACGTTGGGACCTACATGTGAAGGTAGGAAAGATTATGTTTTAACATAGATTTATAGGACTCTAAAAGCTAAAAACTTCCAACTAAGGCTGTAAATGAACGACCAGATGGAGAATTGCTACTTTTGCCTTGTTGTCCTGAACAGTATATGGCATTACTAACTTTTACCAGACCCAGAGTGTGAATCTGGTCGCCAGCTTTTCCATTGTACTGCAACCTTTGGACATGTGCTTTTCATAACATTGTAAGCTCATATAAAAGCTAACAGAGTGTTAATGGATTGAGCAAGTGGCCATTGACCTGGTATTGTGCATGTGTGTTTGGATGCGTGTGTCTTGTTTGGGGTGAGGGGTGGTGCTCTGGGTCAGGGGAACAGGCATCATGGTCACAGGCTACAAGGCCCACCAGGACCCCTGTGCCCCCCCTAAGAGGGGACACATGGCCCGACACCCCCTGACAGACCCCAACACCATAGGCAGGCAGTTCACCCAGCAGCCAAGCAGCCTGACACCCAGATGGTGGATCCATCTTCTAGCGTGAGGCAGAAGAAATGAAATCACCTCATCTGTCATCAGTGTGTTGTTTGTTTTCTCTGAAGACTGAGTGATCCGCTGACCTCTGGAAATAATAAAAAATATGGCCAATTCTACTCTGCTCTACTCTATACTACTGGCCTCTTTAATCACACCACCCTCTCCCACTTTATACTTTATTACTGTGCTGTACTGTACTGTACTGTACTGTACCCTGCTCTACTTTATACTACTGTCATCTTTACTCACACCCACCCAGCCACAGTTTATTATTTACTACTGTACTGTCCTTATTCTACCCTACTCTACTCTACTCTACTTTACTTTAAAGCAACACTATGTAACTTTTAGCATGAGCTGTAGTTCCAATGAGACAACCTATAGGGGGACCGAAGCGGGAAAAGTTACATAGTGTTGCTTTAATGCCTTCTTGACTCACATCCACCCACCTAGTTTGTTCTTTACTACTGTACTGTACTGTAATTTACTCTATTCTACTCTACTCCACTTTACTGCCCTCTTTACTCACACCCACCCATCCAGTTTATTCTCTACTACTGTACTACTCCACACTACTCCTCTATTCTAGCCTACCTTACTCTACTCTACTTTTTGCACTCTACTGTACTCTTCTGTACTGCTACATGCTATACTGACTTTACTCTATAGCATTTACACTGCTAATTTCTGCCCTTAATCAACTGTGCTGTATTCTACCGTGCTTTACCCTAATCTGTTTTACTCAAATATAGTCTATGCTACTGTATTGTACACTACTCTACTCAGTTTTTGTTTAACTTCCCTTCCATGCAAACTTGTCAGTTTCAACAGAACTGTAACTGTGTAGCATGCAATGCATACTGTACTCTACACTGTCAGTTGTGAAATAGCACAATGTGCAACATACAAACTGGCACACAGACGCTGGTTAAAAAATACATATCCAATTATTCACTTAACAATAACCACAAAGCTAAACATCCTCTCTGTTTGATATCATTGTGGGCGGCTGACACAGTCACTACTGACCCCAGGGATAATATTACAGATGGGACAATTTGCTCACATGCATTTCTGTGCTGTTGCAGTGGAGTAAACAAGTTCCCTGTCTAGACTGACTGGGGGCTGTGATGGTCCAACACAGAGGACATCCAATGAAATACACATGGCACACATGCCACAACCACCACCACACAACGGCTGCAAGAGCATGATGAGGAGGAGGTTTAAAACTTTTAGAGCTATCACTACTAAACACAATTTCTGCACAGTCGCATTGTTGGTGCATGAAAAATGTGTAATTTACAAAAAGACCCAATGAAAAAATGCATAGTGTCTCAAATTTCATCTTAAAAACGTGTTTCTCTTATCTACAGGTTGAGGACTTTCTCCACTCTCTGTTTGCCTGCTTGTCATGCCGTGAATGAGTGAATTCCTTCTTTTTCCCTGAACGAGTTTCCCGAGTTTTCTCTCTGCACCCTGGTTAATGTTTACGCAGTGATTGATTTGGCTCTTCAGAGTAATGGTAGATAAACAACAACTGATCAGTACTATTAGCACATGAAGCCTCAGAACTGACCGCGCTCGGCTGAGAAAAGTTTGGCTCTGCGGTTGGAACGCAAAACAGAGAGCCCAAAGGTGTTGTGTTTTCACGGCATCTTTGATTTATGCCTTGTCTTCGGCTGAACCTAGGGTCATGTTCCCTTTTCTCTTTCTCTCCCTCTTTTCTCCCAGCCTCCCCTCCTGCCTCCTATTTCCATTTCATTCCTATTTCTCTACTTATTGGTATTCTTCCCTTTGCTCCTATTTTCCTCCATTTCCCTCCCTGGCTTTTTTGTCCACTTTTTAAGTACTTAAGGTCTCTCAGGGAAAGAAAATGCTCCTCAGACCTGAACAAAACCTCGAAGTAAGTGCTGCAATTGAGAAAGGGTGTGAAACTTAAACTGCCCCCCTCACACCACCTCTGTCTTTTTTCTATGCTTCGGGGTCAGAGGTCACCAGCCTACTATTCCTCAACCTATCAACCCATCTGACAGGTCCATATTGATTGTCAGCCTCATTGTGGCATTTGTAATAACAACAGCTTTATAGCTAAATATATGTTGTTTTGCTGCAGCAACGCAGCAGGTTATCATAATGTGGAAGGAAATATTAAAATGGCTTTTGAACAAATATGACATATGATGGGTTTATATACTATATATATGATGGGTTTATATACTATATAATATAATAGCCTCCCTTTTGGCCCTTTCCTTCTAGTCTTTCTACCCTATGCCCTCTTTCGCTTCTCTTTGTCCCCTCCTAAATGTCCCCATCTGCACCCTCACTTCTTCTCTCTCCAACTCTCCAACCCCCCCCCTCAGTTTTCTGAGAGAGATCATGGGTAGTGTGTAGCATGGCCAGTTGTTTGTTGTCACTGTGAATTACGGTGACATTCTAAAGGAGTGACAGCTCGTGCTGGGTAGCACAGGCAAGGGAGAGAGAGAGAGAGGCCGGGCCAGGGGTTGAGATGGCTGTTTGTGTGTGTTTGAAGTGGGGGAGCTTTCTCCTGCAGCTTTACCTTTGCTTAGCTGTGCAGCCAGGGGGAGAGACAGGGGAGTGGCGTTCAGTGTGAACTTCAGGATTCTCAGGGATCAGTTTACAAGGTGTGTCTCCGACTTTCACTGTGACAGTAATTACAAGCTGAGGTGTTCCCACACTGCCGAGCTGCACTGGTTGTACATTTAATTACAGCAAACACTCCGATTCCACTGGATGATAGATTATGTGTGTCTTTTCCAGGCTGACAAGGCATATCATCTTGTTACACAAATTCATCCATTCTACTACAGGTTGTTTATATTGACAGTTTACCTTAAAACATGCACTAGGTAATACCAAACAGTACATTGTAAATGTACAATATTATTTTGTTAAAACCCTTTATTTAGCTTTAAATCAACATGGTTAAACATGCTCTATGTGTAATATGTGTGCTATTAAAGGGACTACAACCCAAACTAAATGCTACTTCTTCTTAATGAAAAATACTTATTTACTTATTTATTTATTTACACTATGTTTTCTATATAGAATATTTACAAGTTGTAACTAATGGCGATTCGAATCCGACCTGCGGCCCTTTGCTGCGTGTCATCCCCCATCTCTCTCCCCCTTTCATGTCTATCCACTGTCTCTACACAATAAAGGGAAAAGCCCCAAAAAAATTATCTTTTAAAAAAAAAAAAAAAAAAAAAAAAATCAATAATAAGCCATTGCTAAGGATTTTTGTGTTGTCCTAAGTTGTATAAACTCTATTTGGCTGATGCATATCCTCTTCCTGCACAACTTTCTTTTGATTAGCGATATATACACAACTTTCTTTTGATTAGCGATATATACACAACTTTCTTTTGATTAGCGATATATACACAACTTTCTTTTGATTAGCGATATATACACAACTTTCTTTTTAAAGCTAGCTCTGTAAAGGTGCATTCATCTGCATACTTTCTAGAAAACATCTGCAATTTCATTCATGAACAATATAACTGCAGTACTGATGGCTTATTAGTAGGTGAGGTAGTCATTAATAAAGGGTTATTTTCAAATATATAGTCAACCATGTTAATTATTACTTCAGTTAGAAATTATAAGTATTTTCCAGAGGCCAAGTGGTTAATCGGTGGGATAATCCTCATTAATTAAAGCTAAAACATTATGATGAAAGAGGATATATTTTAGATTTGTTTTTCTTTCTTTGTTTTTTACAATCTGGTAACCCAAAAGTTTTTCCTTAAAATGGCCTATTACTAATCTATAATGCATTAACACATGTTTTATAAAAAGTCATTAGTTACCACTTAAACCTTATACCTCATTTGAAGGTGCATAAACCAAACTAAATCAAATCCTTTACTGAGAAACATTTTTGTTACATCTCAACACGCAGATGTATTTCTCTGCTGCTCTCTGTACTTCTCAACACAAACCACATTTACAATTCAATTCCATTCTTTGCTCAAATTCTGCCCTGTTGGAACAGTTCTGCACGTTGGCCTCGTCCCACTTTTCCAGAGTGATTTGATCATGATTGATGGAATATGCACTAACGGGGCACCCATAGTGCTTTGAAAGGAAGTGTAGCATTCAGCTTGATTAATTTATTTGTACGGTGCAGTTTTCCAACGAGTGAAGTGTACATTAGCTGAGACATGTTCAGGCATACACGTCTGTTTACATGAAGAGAGAATTGTAAAGACTTTTCCCGGCACGTCTCCAAGGTTGGTGTAGGTATAATCCTTTATATAAATGAATTAGTCAATAGGTCTTTTGTCTTGAGGGGCATTCAGTTCTACAGAGGAGTCTATCCAGGTGCCTTCATAAGTACTTGGTTGTTTTATAGGCCTAGTAGGAGTTTTTAATCTGTTATGCTTTGCACAGCTCAGGGTTTCTGCCATCGCCTTGGGCAAGAGGGCGGGAGAAATAGAAACGGGTAGATGCTGAGAGATGGGTTTTTCAAGGGATACCATTGCTCAACAGCATGATTAGGACTTGCAAGTGCAGAACAATGTGGAAGACAACAATGTAAATCTGTCAGTCTGCTGTGGAGGTGGGCATGCTGCAACCTGAAGCCTTGAGTCAAGCAAGCTCGCTCACAGCCCCTCCTCTGTTACTAAGACTGGGAAACTGTGTAAACAGCGGGGAAAAGAGTATGCACAAATGCACGCAGAGAAAAATGAGTGGAAATCTAAGTTTGTACATTTTAAACTTGTATTTTGACAGTTGTGGTGGTTCTGCGATGTGTGCACAAGAGTTGTTTGTCAGGATGCAGGGTGTAGAGATGTTTAATAAGACATAGATCTCTGTCATTTTCCTTCTCTTCCTCTATCTATCTCTCTGGATGTAGTGCAGAAGTAGCTTGAGGGGGTCACAGGTCAGGGCCCTGGTGAGGAGGTGACTCCTCAGGAGACCGCTCAGCTCAAATTAGGCCTCAGATTGGCGTTCACGGTCAAAATAGTTAACCTCAGCTCACCCCATCGTCTCTTAAGAAAACATATGCTTTGCCTCAATGCCGTAGTCTCATTTCAACAAACTCTGTCAACCACACAAGGGCAAACATGCTTTGTCATACAGGACCACCAACACTAATACTAAATACAGCATATTAGCACAGAGTAGAACAAGAATAATTAGGAATTAGGAGTTGTTATATGTTACTAACAGGACCAAATAAAACATGATGGAGCAATAATGTAGACTGGGTAAACCCAGCCCGATCTGCCGGCGATTTGATTTCTCCCTGCAGCTCCGGCTGGAAACCTGTACGTTTATCTATCCTGCTTCCGTTACAAATTTGCGGGAACCACAAACTGGCTTATCCACCTGGCGCGCTATTGGCGGGTTTAACACGATGACGATAGAGAGGCGACCAAGCAGCTTCTTGTTTACGTTCAACATGACGGCCACCGAAGCGCAGCAACCCATTGATGCAGCTGTCGCTGCTACGTCACCAGGATTGTTGGTCTGATTGGTTGAAGGACTATCCAATTGCGTACAGAGTCATTTGAACTATGCCCGTTGATCACGCCTCTTGTGCAGAGAAAATACAGAGCAGACTCCCCAGACTAATGTTCAATCTTAAAAGATTGAGCTTGGTCTGGTGATAGCCAGACAAGCAATATTGTTTACTGCGCTCATAACTTATTATTTCTTGTGCTCCTGCCACTGGACAGAATGGTAAGTAGGGACACAGAGAAACAATAAACAGAGTTAAATGTGGGAGCAGGGAATGGAAAACAGCACCAAGCCAAGGTCAAGTCTATAAGTGCCGCCCTGCAGAGTGATTTAGATGCTGTGACCAGAGGGCTTGTCCAATAGCAGCTCAGCAGTGTGAATTAGGGTGGGATGGTAGAGGTGTTGAGAGCCTTGGTGGTAATGACTTGCTGATGACATTGGGATATAGAGCAGTCTTTTCTCTGCCCCAGGGGTTAAAGGTCAGACAGCCCATTCACTGACCTCGTGATTTATTCCCTGGGCCTCCCTCAATCTATAATCACAATGAAAGCTATGTGTATGCTGGGAATGCATGACTCGCTTTGAGGGGGGCACTCCAGAAAGACCCTAAATACATTCGGTTTGTTTCTTCAGCCCTCTTTAGTCCTCACTTTATCACCGTCTGCGACAACAAACGCTCTCTAAAGATCAGCCAGATGACAGGCTGTGCTCATCTTCAAATGGCGTCAAGACTCTCAATAGAAAACACCTGCTTTCAAAATGCAGTGAAAGTCTTTCAGAAGCCCCACTGCCTTTAGAAGAGTGTCCATGAGGACATGCTCAAAGATAGCATCAGTTCTCTTCATGGCACCGGATAGTGCTGCTGGTAAGAGCAGTAGATTACAGGTTCTACAAATCACTAGTCCTGTCAGTTGTCACTCAGAGCGACTGCTAGTTCTGAAACAGTTCGGCTCTGTACACCATGTAATGTTTAACCTGACTTCCTGCTGCTCCGGGCAGAGGGACTGCAGGGATCACTACAGTCAGCGCTAATGTCTAACTCCCTCTATCAACAGGGAAGCAGGAACAGGTTGCAGATTATATATGCCTACATTTAAACAAGTAATCTAATCCAACACTGAGCATGTAAGTCTTATTTTTGATATACTGTAAAACGAGTAAAATTTCAATGGTGACAGTAAGCCTCATTTCTTTCTAACTTTTTCTAACACGTTCTTTGAGTTAATGAACTGCAGTTATTGTTGAATGTTTAATATGAAGCTAGCTTTAGAGGTGCAGCTAGACATATGTTATTACCCTTGGACAAAGCCAGGCTAGCTGTTTACATTTGTTTCCAGTCTTTATGCTAAGCTAAACTAACCGGCTGCTGGCTGTAGCTTCATACAGATACAAGAGTGGCATCAATCTTGTCATCTAATTCCCCAACAGGAAGCGAATAAGTGTATTTTCCAAAATTACGAACCTTTACTTAAAGCAAGATATGTAATGTTTAAAGAAGAAATAACATTTTCTTGCTTTTACAAATGAAAAGAAGGAATCATAAGCACTAAGACGTACCATTGTGCCAAGGTGTTGTTGCTACAGCTTTACCTGGTCTGGTGTGACCAGTAGCTTATGGTGGCTAATGTTAGCAAACTTCAGGTAGATTCTGTAGTTTCTGTAGAATGGATATTACTGATGTAGTTTACTGGCTTGATGGCTTGTTTTCTGTACTTGTGGAACTCTTATGCTAGGTTTTAGGATGTATCATTATTATGTAATTGCATTTCAACATTTCATGGATATTTTTATTTAAGAAAAGTAAATTCAAACAGCATTAGGAACAAAAAGGTTGCTATTTGTTCACTTTTTGTAATAAAAAACATTCAATATGTTTCACTACTTAAGACTTTCCATAGCGACGCAAGGACTAACTGAATATGTAAGCTCTTTACTACTGGTATCGTTGAGCCGTGAGTCACTGAACTAATGAATCCCTGGCTTTGCAATGATGTAAGCCTTACAACTCATGGTCAGGATGTGTACGCTCACTAAAGAGGAATATTGGGGTGTTGTACAGGACTGTTAGCTTGAGGAGAAAAACAAACCAAACTTCAACCGTGTCAGCATAGGCTGCGGTCCTGACTTGCAAAGTATGACTCATACCCAGAATGACTGAAGTGACCTGTTCTCTGAACCAAATGAGCTGTGTGATGTGTTTGTATGTGTGTGTGTGTGTGTGTGTGTGTGTGTGTGTGTGTGTGTGTGTGTGTGTGTGTGTGTGAGCATAATGCTTATGTGTTGTGTGACCATTGGACTGTGGAAAAAGCAAGAAAGGAATGGTGAAATAAAGCGAGAGAGAAACAGACAAAGAGAGAGTGAAGAAGTGAAAGAGAAATACTTGTCACTTTTAAAATGCCAGGAAAAAGCTCTATTCATTCTTCATTTTATATAGAGGTATAAAGTTGTCAGTTCTACTCAGCATTTCTCTGTGTTCCTCCCTGGAAAAAGTCCTGTGTTATTTTTATTAGGAGTTATGGTGCCAGGCAGGTGGGCGGGAAAGCAGACATTTTGATCAGGAGTTATACTGCAACACTGCAGCGGGCCCCATGTTTCTGCTTCTTGTGCTGCTGTTTGCTGTTTCCCATTGCAGCTTGAGGGAGTTGAAACTACCAAACTCACAGTTTCAAGCTGGAAACATCTTTCAAACACTCTGGAGTACTGAGGTGGAAACATGTGCGGAATCTGGATGATTGACCCTCCACTCCCCCTCCATCCACTCCCTCTGTCCCTGCTCTCCGTTACCTGCTGAGGGGGAGGAGAGGACAGCGGAGGCCTGGCTTTGTGGATGAGGTTATTACGGCGTATCAGTGACAGTGAGGAGGAAGACCCGCTGACTTATGGGTTGATGCCTCCTGAGCTTAAAGCAGAGGGACTTTGCTGTGTGAGATGGCTTATGTCGGGCAGACTGGGGGGTGGTTCAGCAGTAAGTGATGGCCTCCTAAATGGAGGAGATGCCCAGAGAGTCAACATCATTTGAATAAGAGATTTCTCTCAAAATACTTTGCCATTCTCAAACACACTTCTTGTACCGCTACTACTGATCCCCCACCCCCCCCTGCCCCCCCCTCTAACCAAACACCTAAACTTTCCTTCTGCCAGGGTCCTCTTACATTGCCACATGGCTGCAGAGAAGCTACAGTATGTGGTTCAAATTAGACCCTGAGGCGTGTGTCTACTTCTTACTTCTTTCTCCAATCTTCCCCATCCCCCACCACACACAACTCTGCGCATTTGTTTCATATGTTTGTACAGGATATGACTCACCCACGTTTGTTGTTTTAATGATATAGTGTCAGTGATATATCGGGAGAAAAAGGAGGGATCTCACTAAGATTTGGCACAGTGAACTTATAATAACATATCACTGCCATTCATGATTAACAGCAGCACACTAAAGGAAGACGAAAGAAGGATCCTCCAAAGGAGAACAAGTCTGTATTGTACTCAGTGATTCTCAACAGTGGATATCTCCGTTAGGCTTTAATAGCATTCAGGCCGCTCTGGCCCAGCTCTCTGTGAGGGAGTGGATTGTCTATGTGCCACTGCAGAAATAAAAAGCACTGTATAATGGTTGATTGCCTCCAATAGAGGCGTACACCACAACTATTGCTTGTGTTTTTACTAATATAGCACTGTTGAGATTTGAGAAGATGTGTTGTGATGAGTGTGGATGCTTAAAATAGACATGACTGAGACATGACCCTCAATAGAAAAGTAGCTGCTATAGAAAAGTTAGAAACGCCTTCATAACACCAGAATAAGGAACAGGAGTCTACATGCTCATAATGGCCCCTGTTTATTTTGGTCTGGACCAAAGTGGTTGGCATACTGACCAACAGACATTCCCATCCATTGAGCCAAGCCGCTAGTATGGCTGAAAAGGTAGGAGTTACTGGCACCACATAAAATAATATCACTATAAACTGAGTGATGAGGCTTACAAGTAAGGACTGGTTAAAGATTCCATCCAGAAAAGAAAAATAACCTGTTATTGGAATAATAATTTGTGCCTTTTTTCTTTCTTTTTTTAAATTACATTAAAAAATTTACAAAAATATTTTTACATTCAAAAGCTGGATGCATGGTTTCTCCTATATCTCTGAAAAAAAAAATTCTCAGTGTATTTTTTTCAAGTTTCCACATCACACTTGTATAAGTAGCATATTGGAGGACGATTGGCTTCCAAACTAGTTATGATGTCACAAAATCATATTTGTACGTTTGCGTCTTAAAGGTGAGCACAGAGAAACTTTCCCTCCTCAGCAAATGAATGTCAAATCAGCCTTCTGCTGTCAGACTCTGCACATACATCATTCTGCACGGTCAAACATCCATGTGAAGTTACAATGAGCAAAACACATTTTGTAGTGTAGGGGAACTTTAATGTGAACCAACCACGGCTAGTTGTTGATTAGCTCTCTTCAACAGCATCTTGAATTTGCATAGCAGCAGGAGGCATGCTTAATGACTGGTGAGTGGCTTCGCTTCAAACATCCCTCCCAGCTCCAATTGTCACAGCAGTAAGAAGTATTCCCACCATTAACACACGGCTATGGGAGAACCTTTGGCCTCCTGATGAGTTCTATCAACAATGAATCAATATGTTCATCTAAGATGCTGATGACAAGCTATTAGCTTGTCACTTTCTCCTCTCACTCTGCTACCTAATTCCTAACACTGTGGCTGCTGGCGCAGGAAGGATTAAGGAAGAAAGAGGACTGAAGAAAAGATTTGAGATGGAGAGGGACAATGACAGGTTGACGGATACCACAGCGCGAGGGCATTGAGTCCATCCAGTTCTCAGTCAAAAGGTCTGCTTGATGAGGTTTCTTTCAAATGTGGGATGCCCGAGCGGTGGAAAATAAATTAGGCGATTGTAAATAGACTTATGTTGTAGGAGGAAAGAGACACAGAGAGGGAGAAACGATGGGGGGTATTTTGTGCCACTCTTAAAAAATGAGTCAAACTCTCCTTCCTCACCTCTCGCGCCCTCTTTATTACTAGCCAACCTGTCAGCTCCACTGTTATCTGATGGCTTTACTTGTGGAGGCAGAGATGGGAGAGGAGAGAAAAACAGACGTAGAAGTCTCCATTCCCAGTCCAAACCTTTGCCTCAGAAAAAAAGCCTTGTTAGTGCCTCTTTTCAAAGTGAATGGTAGAGTTTCCCCTCCCTTGTTTAAAAAAAAGAGGGTTTCAGCAGTGGAAGTGAGACAAAAATAAAAAGAGTCTGCGGAGATTAGAGTCTTCTACCCCCCCTGTGTCTTTTTCAGAGCACTTGAACGCCTGAACCAATGCAGGAGACAGCTTGAAGCAGTGGGGGACGAGCTCCAGGGGGCCAGCCTTCTCTCTCTGGGTAGCTGTGGACAGATCTGTTCATCCGTAGAAAAGTTATGAACTTCAGTTATCCCTTCTGCAACAATGCACTGTATCATAGAAACCTTACTAACTTTTCCCTCCCCTCTTTGCTTTCATGTGATCACGTAATATATGAAAGTATCCTGCAGAGGACCTGTGACCTGTAAAAGAAAAGTAACGTCAAACGTAAACACTCAAGTAAATTACAAGTAACTTAATTTGGTTTACTTAAGCACAGTACTAAGCTACATTTCACTACTGTGTGTATGTCACTCTTTATCAAACTGTGTATAATTCAAAGGCATTATTCCACATAAATGACAAATAATCAAGATTGTGTTTGTGTTTTATTTCCATCGTGCTCCCAAAACCATGACATTAAACCAGATAGTTGACATCCAGATATGCTTCTGATGCTTTTCCACGTGCAGATGTTGCAGATTTCACTCACCATCTGCCCTTCCTGTAAAAGCGAGAAAGTTGACATTATTGAAGTAGTTAGCAAGCTTGCTGAAGTGTCCTTGAGCAAGACATAAGTCTGAGCTGCTGTAAGTGTGCTACACAACATGTCTGATTCTGATTGTATTGGTTGATGGCTCAACCTTCATGTAGCATCTCAGTTGTGGAAAGTAATAAAGTATTTACTTAAAGTGTGTACCTTAGAACAATTTGGATGGATTTGTACTTTTCTTGAGTATTTTCATTTTCTGCTTTCAGAGGGAAATATTGGATCTACTAATTACATGACTTTCAAACTGTTAGGCTTTATGTTATGTATTGGCTATTTTAATATTGTTGTATTACTACTGACGCCTTTAACTAGGACTTTGTTTTTTGGCTTTGCTAGATTGCTCCATAAATGTATCATATTTAGAAGCTGATGACATGCTTTCCATGCTATATCTTTAAGTTAATTTTGCTGATCATTTTTCAGTACTTTTACAGGATGTTTTCTTGAAATAAGTTATAATATACATCACATGTGTCAAACTCAAGGCCCGCGGGCCAAATCCGGCCCCTCGCAGATTTTGATCCGGCCCGCATGTCAATTAAGGGTCACAATAAATTTTGGCCCACCAAGTTCTTGTCACTTTTTCTATGATGGTTGAGGAACTTTTTTGGGACTTTATGTGGACCAAACTGTAAGTGATAAGACTGTGTGAGACATGCAATAATACATTCAAAGATGTTTGACTTTTTCGATAAATAAATAAAAGCATGTCAATAAACTCCACGTCTGGCCCCTGATGTGATTCTCATTATCCAGTGTGGCCCTTAGTGAAAATGAGTTTGACACCCCTGCTATACATTGTGGTATTTCTACTTTTACTTAAGAACATTATCTGAATACGTCTCCCACCACTGCATCATCTAAATATACTGAACTATACTGTATGGAATGGATGCTGTGTGTGTGTGTGTGTGTGTGTGTGTGTGTGTGTGTGTGGGGTGCTGTGCGTGCGTGCGTGCGTGTGTGTGTGTGTGTGTGTGTGTGTGTGTGTGCGTGCGTGCGTGCGTGCGTGCGTCTCCTCCCGCAGATGTCTTGCGTTGGCCACTGAGGGGCGTTGTTACTGCGGTCTGATAGCTCATGAGCGGAGCAGGGGCCCTCGCATCGGACCCAGTTTGAGCAAGTTGAGCGAAGGCAGGCAGGCAGCGCTGCAGTTTGATGGGCGGAGGAAGGCAGGGCCCAAAAGCATTGCGGCCAGGAAGCGGCTCGAATTACACTGGGGGTGCTTGGGGGGGAATGACACCCACTGGAGTGAAGGAGGAGGGCAGTGTGTGGAGACGTAAGGAGGAGAAAAAACCCTAGTAAACCTGACAAAGCGTCTGAGAAACAGTGCGAAGACTGTCGGCGGAAGAAGAGAAAGAGACGCGAAAGACGCTCTTTTCACCAGGGGGAAACGCACATTGATGGATTTTATGACATTTTGCATCGGACAACTATCATATTGTACCTTTTAAAACCGCGTTCCACCTCCTTAGTGGCTGCAAACTTAATTTTGAGTTGACAAGTGCGCTGCTCGGGAACACTGGGCATGTTTTGCGCCCTAGAAGAAACTTGGTGACGGGGAGGAAAGTTTCGGGGGGACAGCGGTATGGTTTTCCGAGCTGTTTGTGAAGGATAACTCGTGTAAACTCGGGATTTCCTTGCATGGCATTGGACTACGCTGCCAGTCGGGGTTGGAATATATCCTCTGATCTGATTTGATGCCGGCTGATTGTGGAATAGTAAACTGAAAGAAGGCAGCGCCTCGCAGTTTTGGTGCATTGTGGAGTTGGAGACATTCCTCTCTCTCTGGATTCAGCTCATGCTCTCTCCTCCCTTATCTGTGCATGCCAAAACAGAGATCTCCACGATTTTATTCCTCCCTGGTAAGTCTTTTCTGTTTACTTCTAAAGCGTCCTCACAATCTGATCTGTCAAGGTTTCGCCTGACATGACACATAGGCTACGTTGTTGATGCTTTGCGCTTTTGGGTCTGTACTATTTATTTTCTTACTGCTGCATGCGAAACTAGGAACGATTTTACTACTTATAGTTGAATTGAAAGAGTTTTCTAACCAAGAAATCATTTTGAGCCTTTTTTTGGGGGTAAAATATGCAGTTATCCATACAGTTTGTTATTTGAGAGTTTCTTAAATTCCCATCCAACAAAATAATACAATTTGTTTTAATGTATATGATAATTTCTACCATACTTTATTAAATTGAAATTGGTGAAATCTATCATTGTTTATTTTAGAAGGCGAGGACCTACTGCACCTTGCACCATCACTTTAGGGCTCATTAACAAGTGTCCTGGTTATTTATTACTTTGCTTAATTTTCTACATTGCATTTATGGTGCCAGTTATCCCATGACCGCAGTTGTTTTTTCACTGCTTGGTGCCGGAGCCCTAAATCACTGAACAGCTCCAAATGAGCCCCCATTGTGGAAAAAGCCAACTGATTTGAATTTCAATAGGAATTCAATCAGTGCCAAGACATTTCATTCAAAGCCGAGTTTGAATGAAGGCTGTGGTCATGTATGGAGCAAAGTCCCTCATGTGCCCAAATGTCATGTCGTCAGCAACATGCTAAATACGTTTTTCAATGAGGAGCACATATCAACTCTATAAACCTTTTTCGCTGTAGTTTAATGTTTTTTTTTCTTTTTACCCATTCCGTTCTTTAGGTGGGTTTATATCTGATAGCTGCAGAATAACAATCCTTTTTTTTT
This sequence comes from Sander vitreus, assembly GCF_031162955.1. NCBI lineage: Eukaryota > Metazoa > Chordata > Actinopteri > Perciformes > Percidae > Sander > Sander vitreus. The sequence goes on along the minus strand of NC_135871.1, from coordinate 9,900,538 downwards.
TTAATTATTGTGCTCTACACTTTTAAACAATTTCAAACAAATGGAAGGTTTTTGGGTAATTCTGGTCTCTATTCGTCCTGCTGAAGTTTTCAGACAGCGGTAAGCTCAATGGTTGATTGGTGCACTGATTGGTTTACAATCCATTAATAATGCATACGTCTGAGCTCTAACTATGCAGAATCATTCGCCTTAATTGCAAAATCAAACTGGTGCATTATAGCTCTAATAAAGTTAGGATGTCGGCTTACATTCATGGATTCACCCCGACACCATGTGCGCGTCCACCGTCCGTGTCGCCTGCAGTCCCCAAGGGGTGAATTAAACCTAAATCAGGTTGCACGTTTTCAGGTTGGCACTCTAAAAGTCAAACTACATGTGTCTTTGCGGGTAAAAACCGATCGATCCAGCTGGAGCAGCAGGAGCGCAGGGGAGCGTGACTTCAGCAAACCTCCAGAGACACACTTGGTTGAACCGCAGATGTCTGGCTAAACAGATTGGTGTGTGTGTCTACAATATTGGAATATTGCATTTCAATTAAAGCCTTACTGGTTCCATAATCAAGTCACGCAAATGCAATAGGAGCCTCTTACGAATACAATTAACACGGATGCAGCAGCGCGGGCTACAGGTTTGTCGCATCTGTTGCGCACGGGAATAAACGATGTCCAGCTAAACCAAATTGGTGCCACATTGGCTGATATGCTGTCCATCCTGCGTCCTCGTCATCAGTTAAGAATACATTCTATTATTAATACAGAAGCAGTGTGAAGGTAAAATAATACAGGAGAATAAACATTAGATTTGTGCGAAATCTCATTTTAATTAACTTAAAAAAAAGTCTTATCTTTGAGCTGTATTGCAGTAGTATGATTCAGGGAGACATTAAACTGGTTAGACTGTGGACACCGACCGAGCTCTTGGTTTTTCTAATACATATTTCAATGCATATAATTATAGATGAGACGTAGAAGTAGATGCAGGTTGGTTGTGTGTTGACTGCTGGTGCCTCACAGCTTCGGTATGTCTGGGGCATGGCTAGTTTGACAGCATTTTGAAACCCTCTCTGTCTTGGTCTCTCCTTTCCTTTTTCTGTTTCAATTTGTCAAAAATAATGTAAAGAAGGAAAAGGTTCAGAAACAAGTGCAACATGCAATTATTTTACACTAACAATTTTCTTTCTCCCCCCCTTCTCGCTGCCTTTCTGTTCATTCCTCTGTCTACCTCTTCAATCATCACTCTGCCACCACCTTCCCTTCCTCCTTCTCTCTCTCTCTCTCTCTCTCTCTCTCTCTCTCTCTCTCTCTCTCTCTCTCTCTCTTTCTCTCTCTCTCTCTCTCTCTCTCTCATTCACCTCTCAGCCCAGGTGATTGGGTGAATTCCAGTGAGTGACAGGCCGACCCTGCAGCAGTTGATGGTTGGGCGGACCCCCTCAGATGGGATCAGTGTCCAGGGGGAGGTGGAGAAGGGGGATATGGGGAGCACTTGCCCCCACTAACGGGATGGCCTCATGGGCCTGGCTGCTGGCCGCTGTCCTGCTGTCCCTGCTGACCGTCAGCGTGGCCCGGCCGCCCCTCACCGCAACCAAGGAGGAGGAGGCCACTCTGGAACCTGAAGGTAAGCAGCGGGGGGGAATGGGAAGGGACAGAAAAGAAGGGTGTGGGAGGTGGAGCAGGGGGGAATACCATTTGTTTGGTTTGTTTATAGAGAGCAGGTGTAGGTCTGTCAAGTTTGACTTCAGAGTTTTGATAAACGTCTCTAGCCTTTCCTGAGAATTCCTTATTCCTGAAATGCCAGTGGATGAAAATCCAAGATTTGCTTCCAGCAAAATTAGGGATATTTAGATTTCTACAGTTTCATCCATTTGAAGATAGAGCAGTAACAAAATAACATGGTTTCACTGTTTTCCACTGTCACCGTGTTTGAAAATTTCATTTTTTTGAGCCCTTCTTTTCTTTTCTTTCTGTTTAAACTACACTAAATATCTAACAAGTAGAAATAATGGAGTCCTTGTAAGATTTTAGCGGGATTCAAATAAATAAACCAAAGGAAAACAACTAACCTCAGCATGGCGAGCCTCACCATGAGGCGTGTGATTCACACTTTTTTGTTTTAATTCTCCTGCTGATGTCTGTGGTAGGTTAGGGTATACTCGAGTGTTAAAGGCAGGTTTGTGACCCCGTGTGGGAGGACAAGGGAGAGTTGTGAAGGAGGGTGGGACAGTGTTTATGCTGGTATTTCTCTTATGCCCTACTTGCCTGGAAAGAAGCACAAAGAGGGAGGGAAAGGGTTTGGGGCTTCTCAGGGTTTCTTTGAGTTCTTCGAGTTTGTTTGTGCGCTCCGTTGTCTGTAAAGATTGTGAATGCAAATATTTTAGAGTCATATGTTTTATTGGCAAAACAAATACTTTTATGAGAGCTTTTTGTTTTGTGGTCTTTCTTTTTCCTTTGAGGCTTCTCCATTTTCTGTCTCCGGTCTGGTCAGAGACGAGCTAATTAGAGTTGTTGTGATTGATGGTAACTCACATTCCAAAGCCTTTTGTTCCCGGGCTTTAATCAGCATGCTAATTGTAAGTTGGGCCAACAACAGAGCATCACTTATTTTTAAGCCTCCTTCCCCATCTCTCTCGGTCTTTCTCAACACACACATACACTCTTTGCCCTTTGCCCTAGAGGTCAGGTATCCTTCTTACCTAGCTTGATGCGAGACTGCCGGAGCTCTCCTCTCCTGTTGATGCTTTTGTTGTTCTGTCGTAGACTGTTTGGCTCTAAGCCGGTGGGTTCAGAGCCCCAATGGCATGCTACGCTACATGGCCACAGAGAGGACAGAGACAGTTTTCCACAGTTATACAATCTTCCAGGAAAGGGCCAAGAGGATTTGTGCATATTTGACTTCTCCTTTAGATGGAGAGATTACGGAGCGCTGGGCTGCGGTGAAGTCATGTGACTGGAGATTAAGTGGCTAGACCTGGGGGTCACATGATGAGAATCTGGCCTGCTTACCTGATCCCGAGTCAGTTTCCCTGCTGCACACAGCAAACATGGATTTTGTTTTAACCGCAGCCGTGTGTGATTGAATCAGTGCATCCACAGCCTCCTTCCGTTCACTGCTCCTGATGGGCTGCGCTGGTGTCACCTGCAGGGCATAGATCTTAGGGAGACAGATTGGCTAGTCCCACCTTCTACACCCCTACTCCACCCCTTTCTGCCCTGCAGCCTGGGTCACCCCACTGCTTGTGTGTGTGGGAGCATTAATTGTTGAAGATCATCAGATTGCATATCAATTGTTGTCTCTATAGAGCCCATGCCTGCACCCCTGGTGGCCCTGCTAGTTTGTTTACCTGTCACTGCTGTAACAGTAGAAGTAGAGCGAGCACACTGCTTAAAGCCTTCACAACAGACCTATTGTTGTCCATGTAACCACTTCAGTATCTATGGGAGTGTTTACCTTGTTCAGGCACTCTCTGCTTGCACAGTGATTAAAATACTCTGAGTGAGCTGAATAACAATGGTACCAAACACAGCGGGTGTGTGTCTTTAGCATTGGTATTTTCTTGCTCTCTGGTCTGTTCATGGCCCTCTTTGCATATAATGTGAAATACATGTGGCACCAGTTACATCAGAACGAAGGCCGAATGTGAGTACAGTTGACAAAAGTCTGCTCATGGTCTCGCTGTACCTTCGTGTACTCCCTGCCAAACTCTGGTTCTTCAGAAAATGCTCTGATCAGCATGGAGGCAAACACTTCAAAAGAGGCTACAACAGACACATTTTATATAATAAAGAGTTTCTGGGCACAGTAGGAACATAATTGCTCTCTTGGCACATCTCTGTATTTACGTATTTGCTGCATGATTTCAACTCTTAATCAAGTTTCCACCGGTATGCTGTACCTTATTTAATAAGATACAGCTTGTGTTAAACACGGTACAAATTGCCTTTATTTCATTAACAGCCAGGTTTATTATGGACTGCTAATCAAGATCATAGTTTTCAGTAGACTGTTGTAGTTGTATGTGAAGGTGGGAATGTGAAGGAATAACAGGCTTAATATCTATCTGTACACTGTGCTATCTACACAGTAGGAGTCCAGTGGTAAAAGTATAAGAGAGTCAGCTGGTCGGTTAAGGACACAGAGTGTGTGTGTGTGTGTGTGTGTGTGTGTGTGTGTGTGTGTGTGTGTGTGTGTGTGACTGTGGCGATGGCAATGGAACTGAACTCCAAACAAACGCAGTGTGTCTGCCGGTGGTGTGACCGTGGGGCAGTTGGGCTGAATTTACGGCCTTCGCACAATGACTTTTATTAGCCTGCCATTGGCTGGTGTTAATCTTGAAGGCTTGAGTGTGTTAGTGGTTGTGTGTGTGTGTGTGTGTGTGTGTGTGTGTGTGTGTGTGTGTGTGTGTGTGTGTGTGTGTGGACTGTTATTTGCCTTGGCAGATGTGCCAGAAAATACTTTGTCACTCCACCGCTCAATCTCACACCTGTCTGATAAGAGGCTGGGAAGAGCTGCTACCTGTGCCAGCTTGTGCCTCAGGTGTACGGCAGGAGGCAGAGGGGAATCTGAGCCAGCATTGATAGGGTGCAAGATGATGGAGGGAAAACACTGACTAAAACCACAGAATAAAATAAAATATATATAGATGAAGAAACTAGAAACTAGACTCAAAAGAAGCAAAATTAAAGCAATTACTTAAAAACAGTTTACGTAACAAAATAGTATTTTACCTAGATAATGTTCCACCGACTGTAGGCCTATGTGTTTTTTAGAGTATTTGTAGTGCTCAGGATAATAGATCTTCATTTTATGTGTTTTTGTACAAGTCACTGAGCCTCCCGCATGATCACTTTTCAGGAAAAAGTGTCTCTTATAATGTGTGTAAGTGCTGAAAAATAATCACGTGTTTTGATAATTAATTGATAATGATAATCTCATTCTTAAAGTATGAAATAGTGGGGGGAAAATGCTAACTAAACAATTTATTTACAGATGTTACTCTGGGAAGTTGTGACGGGGAAACATAGTTGTGAGATTCATGGATAATGAAAATAGATGACTCTAGAAGCCAGAGCAAAGTAGAGGGAAGCTCTACTCTAAGGGTCACTAGAACTCCAACCACAGAAGATTTTTGGAGATAAGCTGTAGCCAGTGAGTTAAAGGGGTCGGGTGGGGTTCAGGGAATGCCTTGATGAGGGGTGAAGGGGAGGCTGAACCGGAGGGGCTGTTGCCATGGACGCCAGCAGGAGCCAGTTCATGGAGCTGCTCCTTTGTCATAATAAAAAAGCTAAGGAGGGATTTGAATGTGAAAAGACACTGACATCAGAAAAGAGGGAGAGACAAAAAAAAGGGGAGAAAAGTCTGTGGATTTGACTATTTGAGGAGGATAAAGAGGGAAGAGTAGAGGAAAAAAGGAGGGATAGGAAGGGCAGTAGAGATAATGTAATTTGGCAATGCGTGTGTGTGTGTGTGTGTGTGCACGCGTGTGCGCGTTTGTATGTGTGTGTGTGTGTGTGTGTGTGTCTGCGTGCGTGTGTGAATGTGTGTGTGTGTGTGTGTGCCTGTTGGTCTGCATGCATGCTGTGTGTGCCTCCGAGACGGCAGTCATTACATTTAGTCCACCATCCCGTTGTGCAGAACGCAACAGGGAGGGGATGGGGGAATAGATTTGCAGCCGAATGTGCCTCCCTGCAGAAGGAAATTCATGAGATCGTATACGTAAAAAAATTGTTCGTAAACTCTGCCCTCGCCACTTTGCCAACATCTTGGCTCTTGCCTGCTTGACAGACAGACGGAAAGACAGATGGGCGAGCAGACGTCAAGGAGATGTTGGATGTGAATTGCTCTCTGCATTTTGCAGCAGACGCTCAGGCTGCGAGACTAATTATTGTCAGCCAAGATGGTGCGAATGAGGACGAAGAGATAGCGAGGAGTGGACAGCCTGAGTCTGTCACACCTGATAGACACTTGTAATAGCTTTCAGAGAAAGAGAGAGCGATGTGTTTTAAAACGGAGCTCTTCAGGAGAAGAGATGCAAAATGATAGTGATGATGGAGGGGAGAGGAGAAAGCTGTTTGAAAGAAATCGAGCAAAAGTTCGAGTGTGTGTATGAGATAGAGAGGCTTCCGCCCCCTTCCTGTGGTGCAGAGGGGGATGAAACTTTGCAGAGATGAAAAATTCTGCAGTGAAGTGCTTCAACTATTCAACTTAACATGCATCCCTGGACCCTTGTAAACTTTTTTTCAAGTGGAGCAAGGTGTGTGTGAGTGCGTGTCTAGGCCTGGATCTCCTGGTGTGCACGTGTCTGATGAATACATCTGTTAATATGCAAACTCTGTGTCATTATTTTCTCACTGTGTACATGGTTTCTTAAGGTTCGTGCTGCATTCAGTGTGTGTGTGTGTATGTGTGTGAGCTTACGTGACACAGGTTCCCATGAACAATTGTGCATGCTGGAGGTGTCAACAGGTTTGGGAAGGGTCAGGGTTAGGTCAGCAGGGTCAGCGCGTTGGGGCCGGGGGAGGGAGGGGAGGGGGGAGGGGGGGAGAGGACGTGTGGGAAGGGGGAAGGAGAGGGCAAAGCTGAAAGAGAAGGTGAAAGAGGGAAATGAAGAAGCAGCAGTAGGAGGAGGAGTTGATGGAGGGGGACAGATGGACGCAGCCAAGATAAGAAAATGATGAAGGCAGAACTAACACGTGCATGCTTTCTTTAGTCAGACGCACCATTTGGATAGATTCCTTGCCTTTCCTGTACTTATTTTCCCTCCTTCCATGTCTCCTTCTTCCTTAGACTTGTCCATGTAGTGTAACACACACACACACACACACACACACACACACACACACACACACACACACACACACACACACACACACACATATCCATGTGTCTGTATGAGTATTACTTTCTATGAAGCAGTGCCCTTTCTTTCTCTTCAATGTGCTGACAGACAGTGCAGCCTGTGTGTGTATATATATATGTATGTTCCAGGTGTTGCGTTGCTACATTAACCTCATTGCCGGTCCCACCATCTTGAAATTGTCCATACCTGTTCGCTTCCCAGCAGATAACTGCGCTGCTTTGTGTCCACGACATCTCTTAATCTCTAAAATCCCAAATGAAACAGCAAAGGAAAAGCTGAAGCCAGTTAATGTCAAAGCACAGGCAGTGGCCCTTGGTGTGGAAAAACATGTCATAAAAGGTAGCGAAGACAGCTACCATCAATCAGCGCAGGAGCTCCACCTCTTATAAGACCACACACTCAGTCCTGGGTGGGGAAGGAGGGGTTAATTATTTCCGGATCGAAGGAAAGAAGGAGTGAAAAAAAAGACAATACAGGAACTGTACCTGTGTGTGTCTACTTGCCCAGGGGGAACGTTTAGAGGCTTGTGGCGGAATGACTTTCCCTTCCTGTCGAGGCTAGAATGTGTGTGTGTCTACTTTACATTTAACACACACATAGGGCACATAAAGGGGGTGGAATGTTGTTGAAAAGGTGTATTAAGGTACAGGAAAGGCTGGGAGTGCCACTGGCTCTATAATTACACCTATCAGCCTTCAGTCAAACACTAAATATACCGTCATCACTGGCTTTTTCATAAGCTTTTCCATTGTTGCTACTTTCCCCACTCAAATATTTTTGAATCCCACTCTTTTTTTTGCCCCTTTCCTTCAGTTCTTATGGAAGAAAAAACACAAACACACAGTACTGCAATAAAAAGAACTTGGGGTTTCTTCCAGTTTTTTCTCATTGTGGATGGTTTCAACGGTATCCATGTTTGAGCTGAGTGAATGTACACATTTGTGCATGAATGTTTGTGTGTTAAAGTCTCAAGGTGACAGAAGTCAGGAAGTTTTTTTCTCTTCCTTTACCTCAACATTCAGTCACAGTCTCTAGAGTTAGCATGGATACGTATAAAGTCTGTCCTGATGTAGAATTGCTGTCTCAGCTATGGACCCTCAGAATTCCCTCCGATAAATTGGACATACCCCTCATTCTTCGTGCAGTTGTACAAGTCAGAGGACACAGTGTACACACATGCACTCACAGGCGGACTTGGATTTTGTCCCAGAAGTGAAGGTTTTATGCACTTTGGAGTCGACAGGAGTTTCTTGCTCTCTGCCTTGGCCGGCAGATCCTGTGCAGTGGTTGTAGATCCTCCATGGCCGTATTATAAAAGAGAATGAAGAAGTGAGAGATGAAAAACAGAAGAGTCAGGCTACAGCCAGTTCAAGGTTTTCTAAGTTTAGGCGCAGAGTCAAAACCAAAGGAACGCCAAAAAAAAAACAGCCCCCCCCTCCTCTTTTCCCTTTCCCTGCCTGACAAACGCTTCCGTCCCAGACCTTTCTGGCTGCTTTCTTTTGTGATGGGCAGACATGCTGGAGTTTTGTTACCTTTTTTTTTTTAAGGCTGCAGAGATCTGTCTGTACTGCTCCTACTTACCAACACACACTGGCTGCTTGGCACTTATGCTAAAAGGGATGGGTGGTGGTGGTGGGGCGAGGGCTATCGCTCAACACAGTGATGTCCAATTCTCACCTGCTCTCAAAGCATTGATTGTTTTTTTTCTCCACACATGCTGCTATGGCTGTAACTGCATGCTCTGAATCTATAAACGCCAATCACCCTGCGCACTTAATATATAACAGAACAGTGGTATTTTCTAAGGGCTCCATTTCAGATTACTGACTGGGAGTTTGTGGTAACAAAATGTTGGTGTGAAGGTTTAAAAAAATGGGCCTCCTCTTTTCTGTATTGCTCCTCCTGCACAGGTATAATTTGAATGCATCCATTGGGGGTTATGTGGTGATTTTGTTTCTTACACTTTGGCTTGTTTCTTCCTCTCCCATCTCTCTTTCCTCCTTCTTGTGCACCCTTTTCCTCCTCCAATCTGTTCTTTGCCCCCTTCAACCTCTCCCCCCCATTCGCTCTGCAGAGGCATCGAACAAATATCAAATTTCTAAGCCCATGGTGTGCTCAGTGCACCCGGGGGAGTTGCTGAAGCTGAACTGCCCTTTGCCGCCGACGGGGACCATCACCTGGACCAAAGATGGCAGCTCTCTGGGCACCAACAACCGCACGGTCATAGAGCAGGAGGTGCTGCAGATCCGTGATGCCACGGCCAAGGATTCTGGCCTGTATACCTGCACCAGCGTGGGCAAAGACACGGTCTGCTTCATAGTGAATGTCACAGGTGAGTCAGGGAAAAGACAGGTCAGGATAGGACAGGGAGTTTGGAGATTTAGGGTTGGACTGCAGAGCTTGGTTGAGTCCAGGAAGTGGCCATGGAGCAGATATCGTCAGGGATGAACAGCCTGAATTTTGTTTTTGCTTTAATGGCTCTGGGGTCTAGTGTGTGTGTGTGTGTGTGTGTGTGTGTGTATACAACTACAGAAGCATATTGAGAGATTTATCAAAAAAGGGCCCCAATCTAGCATTTTCTTTACACATTTGTGTCTGCATACTTGCGACAAATGGACTGCATGAACATTTCTGCATGCGGTACTGTACGTGTGCATGGGGGTTGCGAAAAGGTTGGCAGTAACCGTGGTTACTCTCTGCAGATGCCATCTCGTCAGGGGATGACGAGGATGATACGGAGCGATCGGAGGACACTGGGGCGGACGGAAAGCAGATAAGTAAGTATGGGAGGAACGAAAAGAGGGATGAAAGTGTTAATGATGCGCTACCCTTCCTCACCAACTAGTAGAAGCCAGTAGGTGCACTGATCTGACCCTGTTTTCTCTCCACAATTCTTTTCTCTGTCTGTGAAATGCTGTTTGTATCGTGAACTCAACCCTCACGTCCTAGCAGCTACTGCTATGGTTTCAGGACCTTTTGTGAGTAAAAATAGCAAATGCTTGCCCCTTATTCTAGTGAAAATAACCACATTTTATTTCCTACAGTAGCATTTGGGAAATATGGGAACAATTGACAAATGAAAGCAAAGAAATGTGCACAGTGTTAACTTTCCTGATTGTCTTCACTTTATATGGTCAGCATGTTGTTTTATGTATGATAATTCAATGATGCTACATCACAGTACACACAGTTTCTCATTGGTAAGATGTCAGTGAAACCAGCAGAAGATATCCCACTGAAGATGCACATTTTGGAAATGGCAAAAAAAAATGCCATTTAAACTCTTTAAAGTAGCATATCGCCCCATATCTAAAGCTTAAATGTTACATACCTCTGAAGACGTGTCCTGGTCTAAAACAATAATGAGAAGTCCCTAACAGCATGTCAAAACTTAAGTCTGGAATGCTGATTGTGATAGCCACAACACTTACAAAGACTTAATCCCTAAGTGAAATAATCTACTAGGTTTGTCAGTGTTTATTAGCACAGTTCAGATTGCTGAGTGTGTGTGTGTGTGTGTGTGTGTGTGTGTGTGTGTGTGTGTGTGTGTGTGTGTGTGTCTCCAGGGAATTCAGAGATTCCTGACATTCCTTTAGCTAGTGTCCCTCAGGTAGTCAGGCCTCATGGAGCCAGCCAGCCAGTCAGTCAGCTGGGCTCATCCATTATGAAAGACAACCCATCTGGACCCAGTTACCCACCTGATGGGCCTCTGTGTGCGTGTGTGTGTGTGTGTGTGTGTGTGTGTGTGTGTGTGTGTGTGTGTGTGTGTGTGTGTGTGTGTGTGTGTGTGTGTGTGTGTGTGTGTGTATCTGGGGGTGGTAATGTGGTTATGTAGCCACATGTACACATGCATGCGTTCACATACACATACAATCACTGAAGTAAAGATGAGGGCTTCCACATCTTGTTAAAATTCTCCACACGCATTGCGTCTCACCGTGAGTCCTCCTCCTCCTCCACTTTTGGGCTGACTGTGATTGCCTGAAATCCATTAAATATGGGGGAGAGAGAGGAATTTAGCAAGAGGGAAAAAAATGGGGGAGAGGGAAAAGATCCAGCCATTCTGGTGGTAATAAGCTGTTTGAAAACAAAGGGAAAGCTGTTCTGGTAGTACAGTGGCATTTTCTTCTTACTGTGTGTGTTTATGAAAATTCAAAACTGAGATCATTATTAAAAGAAAGGGGGAAGAAGAGGACAAGGAAAAGAGGCAGGGGGAGGAGATTTTTTTGGGGGTGTGGGGGGGGGGGGAGGTATGGGGTGTTTGTTGGATCAGTACCAGCTCTTCTCTGAGCATGGCGTGGAGCCTTGGCCGAGGCGCAGAGGACTGGAGCGAGGGAGGGAGGAGGGTGTAGGGTGTGTAGGCGTGGGAGGGAATGAGAGCGGAGAGTGCGGGGTGTAGCTTTATATTCGTGGCTTTTTCCCCCTTCTGGAGCACTCAGAATGAGTTGGGCATCAGGGCACTGCAAAAACAGAGCATTTTGCTTTGACTTTAGAAGATTGAACATAAGCCGGTCCAGAGTGTTTGTCCATCGTCAGCAGTGGGTGGTGTTATTGGAGGAGACATGGAAGAGCCTCTACAGTAAAGCTGTGTTTAGGGGAAGGGTGAGAGTTGGAAAGTCTCTGTCCTGGTGACGACTCGGCTCATTATTGTTAACATCTTCACTCATTGGGCCTCCCCTTTGGTTAAAGCTGCACGGCAGGATTTTCATGGAAGGACAGATCTATCTCAGCAGCATAATTAAAGTCAAGACTGAAACTTAAAACGTGAAGCTAGAGCGCTCGTGCACAGCCCAGAGATAACAGTTTTCATTAATGAATAAATATTAGATATTCACTGATGTCCTGTTATATGTTATTATGGGGGCTCAAGATGAAGAAAAAAACAGAATTTGAGGCCTCCAGTGTGCAACTTAAATGAAGTTTATAAAAAAAACATTGTATTGTGACGAGGAAGTCATAATGTCTAGAAAAAAGTGAGAGTTTTTGTTGTTTTGTTCTAAAGTTACCAAAAAAGGTTTTGACAAAAGCAATTTAAAGGTCCTAAAAAAACAATAATCAGCTTCTTACAATGGGTAAAGGTTTTTTTTAAAACTGTTTTAGCTATTTCACGACAGTGATTTCAGTATTTTTATTTTGTCTGAGCTCCCTCACTTGTTTCAAGTGGGTGGGACTCAATTGGAAAAGGTTGATATTACATATTTCTGTAAACCAATCAGGATTTAGCAATACTTAAGTTTGATTGTTAGAAAAAATTATTGTTTATCAATGGAGAAAATTCTCCTACCTCTTAAACTCTATAAAAGTATTTGGATTAGCAAAGAAAATGCATTGGAACAAATCTTAAAAAAGGGTTTTTCTTGTCATGAAAAGCTGGCATTTTGGAGATGCATGGTTTTCACAGGACCAATACTCTTGAAACTGTATCCTCGAACATTGTTTCCCCAACAGTGGCCCTAAGTTGTCTTGTCCAGCTTGCATAAATGCATAGTAAAGAGGAGGATATCACAGCTTAATGAGAACACATTTCAACGTTGAAATACTACTTTGGGTCACTGATGGATCTAGCTTTCCGGAGGAACTTAGAGGGAAAAAAAGTTGACTCATAGCACAGGAGTTCGATAACCTCAGCTCACCCCAGGCCAGCTTAGGATAAACAGCCGTGAGTGGGGATCCGGATGCACGGGGCTTTGGGGGAGGCGGGGGTTCCTGGAGTCCACAGCAGTTGGGCCAGTGAAAGTTTGGCTTCATCTGGAGAGAGGTCTGGGGGTCGTCTCGTTTGAAGTGCTGCCTCTCCGACGCAGAGCATGGGAAACAGCACCGCTCACCTTTCATGTTCCAACCTCATCCTCCGACCCGGCTGCCAGTTTGGGGTCAGAGGTCATTTCGGAGAGACAGCCTCGCAATGGGCCAGTCTTCACCTAATCTGTCTCTGTCTGAATGGACAGAGCTATGACAGGGAGAGTGAATGAAGAGAAATGGAAGGGGGACTTAGAGGTGAAGATGCTGGAAGAGAAGTACAGATAGTGAGAGCGAAGGAAGAAGAGGAAAGGGGAATGACTAATTATAGTTTGAGCACTTACTGTATCCATCCATTCAGGAAGGAAGAGCACTGTTTACTGACTTTACTATCCAAGTATGTGTGACTTGTCCGGTTGTGCGTTCCAGAGAAAATTATGTGAGGTGTCTGATAGTATGCAGATTGGACAGGCGGGAACGGGAGTGGAGGATATATTTTCCTGGGACGTAAACTGATGTTTGAGGGCCATACTAAAGTCAGTAGTGGTTTTATCTGTGGGTATTCCCTCTGTTGCTTGTACTCCTGCTATATGGAGAGGAAGTGATGGTGTGGAAGACCGTTTTGGTTGTTGTTTGACTTTTAGTTTTTCTTCCCCTCTGAGCCCCATCTGCTTAGGCAATCACACTTCCAGGTGCAGAGAAAAAGGGCGGGTGGGGGCTAGGAGGAAAATCCAGCTGACTGAGAGACAGAAATGGGGAGAAAATAGGGAACCAGAGAATGAACAAAACACAGGGAAGGTGACAGATTTCAGTTGGGGAAATGGTAACAGTTTGCTGTTGATAAACGTGTGCGTTGAGAACTCTGAAAGTGACATTCATTTTTTCCCCTGATGGCACATAATGATTTTCCAAGGGTGATAAGCATCCCTGGCCCTGCCGTCCATATCTAGCCAAGTGACAGGCAGATAAACAGGGGAGCTATGGTAATTGGAGGAAGTGGAGGGAGGGGGGGCTGGTAAGTGGAATGATATGAAATTGAATGTGATGGTCTAGTTACCCTCTTGGCAACGCCCAGGCACATTCTCCCCTCAGAGCTGATGTTTTCCCCCCTCTGCAACACCCCGCCGAGCCTACAGAGAAAGTGTGTTTTTATTTAACTGAGTTAGTGTGGAGCTCTGGGTTGTGTTATGCAGACAGGGGATCAGTCAATGTTGCCAGGGTGGATGGGAGGGGGTCTTTGGGAGTGTTAGAAATGGTTCAGGTTTGGCTCCTCTGCAGTCACGCTTCCCTGTATATCTGCCTTAGCCAGTTCAAGGCCTTGAAGCCAAACTGTTAATGCTGAGGACATGATTAGGAAATCTCACCCTGACTGAACACCAACTGTTCTCTGGTTGTAGGCGCTCCGTATTGGACCTCGTCAGCAAAGATGGAGAAGAAGCTACATGCGGTGCCAGCTGCCAACACAGTCAAGTTCCGCTGTGCTGCAGAAGGCCACCCCACACCTAAGCTGCGCTGGCTTAAAAACGGCCGGCCTTTCCGCCAAGAGGACCGCATGGGAGGGTATAAGGTAGGATAAACCTCATACTTTTTATTACAAATGTCAATTCACTGCCTTTTCTTGCTTTTTTACTGCTTTCTGTGCTGCAGTACTTCTGGCTGTGTGGTGAATTTATTTACATGGGACGTCAAGTTTCCTTCTTCCAATCATTCTCTGGCTGTCCTTTCAACCCTTTTCCACCCTTCACTGGAGAGATGGGAGGAGTGTAGACAGAGGAAACGAGGGCAGGGTTCCTGGTGTGAAATTGGAATTGCTCATCCGTGCGCCTCCTCTCACCAGGATACCTTGCAGAGCCTCTCACTGTATCTCGAAATGGTTCTTTACCCCCCAACAATTAGAAACTTAAGCCCGGGACTTGAGGGTTAAATGCCCCCAGACAGTAACGTATAGAGAAGGTAGGTAGCGTTAGGGTTGAACTGAGTTGAGAATGCTGAGGTAACTCAATCAGGGAGAACAGGTCCCACTGGCTTTGGTCGGAGACTAGTATGTGATTCTAGCATGTGATTCTATTGTTATGAAATGTGATTTACAAACACTATTGCTGAGCTGGTTAAAGTTTAAACTGAAGGGGTTTGAATTCTTGAATTCTTGGACCAGAACACTGTATGAATGATGTCAGTAGTCAGCATAAAAAACTTTCTATACTGTGGTTGAAATTGTCTCCCGCCCTTGTCCCGTTTTGGGAAATAAACAGTCTGAGTTGATTTATATGTGCTGGAAATACCTGCTTGTGTATGTGATGGGAAAGTAAAGCTAGTGTGGTTGTGTTTTATTTTCTCTTTGTAAAAAAAGAAGAAAAGTCTGAAATCAGCTACAACTAGTCTTAATGTGAAGAATTCCTCTCCTGTGATGAGTTGAAGTTTAGTTATTTGGCTCATAAATTCCTCTTGTTGCCTCTCTAAACAAATAGCATTTACTGTATATGCTAGAGCCGTACTGATAGAGTGGAATAACAGTTCAATCAGACAGTTTAGAAATTAATTTATGAGAAGATCCAATGATGCTGAACGAGTCTGAGGTTCCTGGTTAATGACTGATGGTTTATGAGGAAACACATTTCCCTGCCAGGAAAGTTGAGGAGCAGATTATGTTGATGTAGCTGCTAATGTCCCTTCCCTTTGGCTTTCAGCAGACTCATTATACAGCATAGACAAAAAAAACAGCCACAACGTGACGGAAATGATACAGTCAGGCTGTCAGATATACTGTGTGCAGCTCGTTTCTCACTTTTTGTCAACAAATGTTGGACAAAAGCGGTACCTGAGCCCAGCCCTGTGGCATAATCTCTCCATTGTGTGAAATGTAGGCCTGTACTAGCAGTAGCTACTGTCTGTCTTCAGTGTGCAGACGGAAACATGATTGTTAGCTCACACCTGTGGATTCCACACGGGTGAAACTATTTTTTTGCAAATAAATTATGAATAACTGTGTGTTTGCTGTTTAGACTTAAAGGGTGGGGTTCAGCCTGTCATCGGCCTCAATGTTGTTTTCCAGCTCTCGTCTTTCACTCTTCTTACCAAATCCCCTCTGTCGTTTTCTTTTTTCATCTTTCTCATTTAGCGCCAGCTCTTTATGTCTGTTAATGTCACCTGCATTTTTCTGTATGTGTGTGTTCATTGATGGTGTGTTTATCAATGACTGTGTCTGTGTAACAAGAAACCCCTCTGCCTCTCGCACCCAGGTGCGTACCCAGCACTGGACCCTGATCATGGAGAGCGTGGTGCCGTCGGACAAGGGCAACTACACCTGTCTGGTGGAGAACGAGTTTGGATCCATCAACCACACCTACACCCTGGACGTAGTGGGTCAGTACCTGTTGAGGTGTGGAGGAAGGGAAGACAAATGGAGAGAGTTCTCACAGTGAGAATAGTGTTTGTGTGTGTGTGTGTGTGTGTGTGTGTGTGTGTGTGTGTGTGTGTGTGTGTGTGTGTGTGTGTGTGTGTGTGTGTGTGTATGTGTGTGTGCGTGCGCTGTTTGATCACCCAGGTGTACTCTGGATGCAGGTGCAGGTCAAGGAGTGCTGCCAAGTGTGTGGATATTTAATTGGTTATTATATTATATTAAATATTATACATTTTATTAATTTAGCCAAATCCTACTTCAATGATGGTATTATTTGGTAATGATGACATTATAGTATATGTATAAGTATGTATAGTCTTATAACAAATTGTAGTTTTAATTATTTTAATCTATTTGAAGCATTTGTTTTGTCCATAATAATCACCCTCTAGGCAGGCTAAACTTACTCAAACATTTATTTCTAAAGGTTGATTTGAAGGGTCAGTTCACCCAAATCACACACAAAAAAAAAAACTGAAGAAATGTTTCCTCATAAAATTTCTCACAGTGAAGTCTGTGAGTAAGAGGAAAACAGTTCCTGGAAGAAAAAAAACACTTTGTTCAGTTTTTTAATGCAATTTTCCATTTTTTGAGCCCCCCAGCCTTGGCTAATAAAACAGAAACTATCTGCATGGCTTAAAACCAGATAGAAAGATATGTTTTTTTGTGTGATTTGGATGAACTGACCCTTTAAGGTGGGCTAAGGTATGTCATTGGGACTTGAACCGGTTGCGGGTGATCGTTTAGTGTCACTCTCTGAGGACACAGAGTTCTGGCCTCAGCACTATTACAGCGAATTCAGACCCAACTCAGTCACCCCTCACCATGACCTTTGGAGCTGAAAGCAAAGAGTGTTTTTCTGCTCAGTTTGCAGAATCGATAGGCAGCGGGAACAACAAGGAGAGTGGGATAAAGATAGTAGATCAATGTGTGCATGTGTGTTTGTGTGAGAGTGTACAGCAACTTTGCCCTTAATGTGAAACTCCTTTGGCCTCACTCGAACCACAATACGAGCAATCAGTACACATCAAAGTTTATCTGACACAGTTATTCTTCTAAAGGCAGGCCAATAATCCACAGATAACCTGTAGAGACATGCAGCTGCAGCAGTTTGATTCACAGAAGAGCATTTATGGTCCACTGGTCACTCCATGTCTGTGTCTGTATGTGGAGTACTTCTCCTACTGGCACCATTGTCCTGCGCAGACCTACTGTAATTACACACTTCTGTTTTCATTAGTGTCACCATGGTAATAAGGAGTATTATTTTCATTATATCAGTTGGAGATTGAATACCTGAGGGTTTTTTGCACAATGAGCGTATAGGCACATGCACACAAATGCATGAAGGTCCACACATACTCCCCAACTCAGGCCCCCTGCTCTGCTCCCCTCTGGAGTTAGCTAAAGCTCTCCTTCAGACTGCATATTTCTGTTTTTTGTTCTGTTTTATTGCAGAGCAGTAAACCCCCTCCACGTCTGGCTCCGCAGCCACTGCCCCCTGCAACCTCTTGCTTCATTTTCCTACATTATAGTGGGGTGGACAGAGGGAGGAGAGGGGGAGAAAGAGAAAAGGAGGGGGAAACAGAGACAGAAAAGGCTGTTTTTATCTGTTTTTTTTACCCAAATGACCTGCAGGATCAGCTTTTTAAACCAAGGAGGAACCAGCCCTTTCTGGTTCAAACTGGCCTCTGGAGAAAGGGCAGCAGCGGGATATCCACGAGCAGACACACATGACAAGTAGACAAAAATGAGGAGTCAAAACCGACGTCGGCTCTTTCAATCTGAAACAGAACTGTGGCACCTTGTGGCCATTCGGCACTTTCTTGATAGCCCCATGGCATCCTGTGCCATGTTGGGCTGTCTTCTTGTGCCCTTATCCCACCCTGACCCTTAGGGCCCTGTGTGCCAAGCCGCCAGGTTACCCAGAGTTCACCGGTCTCACATGGGACACCACGGAATTCCCCTGGTTCGCCCCCTTATGCTTCTTTCTGCCTCTATCCCACTGCCTCTGCCATCAAATTTCTCCACTAATGACTTAATTGATAAATGGATTCAGTTTTGAAACGGGTCACTACATATTGGTCACAGCAAAACATAAAAAAGCACCGCAGGGTCTGCTCTTTCATTCGATTTGATACGTGCAGTGGTGGAAGAAGTATTCACATTCTTTACTTAAGTAAAAGTACTAATACAACAATGTAAAAATACTGTTGTGTTATGTTGAGTCCTTCAAGTACAGAAGTATCATTTGCAAACTTACTTAAAGTATCAAAGTACAAGTACTTCTGCAGTAAAATGGCCTGTGACTGATGTAATGTTCTATATGAAATTATTAGTGTTAATGTTGATACATCAATGTGTAAGCAGCATTTTGTAGCTGCTCGAAGTGGAGCTAGTTTTAACTACTTTATAAACAGATAGCTAGTTTATTCTAGTGGTTCCCAACCTAAGGGAAACTAAATATATATGAGGGGTCGTGAGATGATTAATGGG
Organism: Sander vitreus; assembly: GCF_031162955.1. Classification (NCBI taxonomy): domain Eukaryota; kingdom Metazoa; phylum Chordata; class Actinopteri; order Perciformes; family Percidae; genus Sander; species Sander vitreus. Next base: position 9,882,053 of record NC_135871.1, on the reverse strand, counting down.
AGAGGAAAGAAGAAAAAACTAAGTTTTGACACATAAATCTGTTCAGTTCTTGGAGTTTTCTCTTATATTTTCTTTTTGGTAAAAAATTGGATGATTTGACCTCTTTGAGCACTGAAGTTTTTGAAAACATCTGAGAAGATTAAAGGGGTCACAAACCAAAAAGGTTGGGAACCACTAGTTAAATAGATAAAATACATTGTTAAAAAACAAAACAATATTTTGTGTATTAACTAGTAATTCCAGCTGTCAGATAAAGTATAAAGTAGGAAGTAAAGTACAAGTACTTAAATATTGTACTAAAGTATGTTACTTGAGTACATTTACTTTGCTACATTCCACCTCTGGATACATCAGTAAACCAACTGTTCTGTTGCCATTCCCTAATTTCATGCTGCAGACAGAATCCTTCTTTTACTATTTCTTTCCCCGTCATCCTTCATACCTTTCCCTCCAAAAGTGCAGCTTTCTTGTGTGAGGTCGATGTGCTAAAAAGTAACTTCTCTGCCCACACACATGCACACACACACACACACACACACACACACACACACACACACACACACACACACACACACACACACACAATATCCCTTTATCTAATTTAATCTGAAATTGCTCCACAAACTTTTATTGTTTTGGGGTTTCGCCATAATCACGATGTGGCCTTTTTTATCGCACTACATGCCCATTCTGTCAGAGTTGTCGGCTGTGCAGCTCTAAATGCTCCAGCTCACATTTGGATCAGCTATAATGAAGGTTAGAATGAATGTCTCATGTCTACGCATCTCTTTCTGCATGACTGTTTTTAGTAAATGTATGTCGTGGCGGAAAGTATTCTGTTTGGCTGTCCATCACCTCTCTCTGTTCAGGAAAGATTGAGAGGGTGAGGAGGCCTGTGAAAGATGGAGGAGGAGAGAAAAGTGTGTGTTTGTGTGTGTGTGTGTGTGTGTGGGGGGATAGACAATAAACAAGGCGAGCCCTAGGAATGTGCAGGAAGGAGGAGGGAGATGGTGAGGCAGGCAGGGGTGGGAATCATCGGATCTGGCAGATTTCAGAAAGATGGAGCAGGAAGACAGGCAGGCAGGCAGGCAGGCAGGCAGGCAGGCAGACATATGGAAGACGTCTCTGCCTTCTACTTGCTGCACTCCCCATATGTTGATTCCTCTCCTTCTCTTCACTCACCCTGCCACTCACTCTCCCTTTTTTAGACCCAACCTCTACCCTTCATCACACAGCCTCACCCTCTGACCATCCCCCCCTGACCCACTCCCGACCCTATACACACACATGCACGCTCGCACAAACAAATTCACTGCACCTACCTTAAGGCTTTGTTTTGGAAAGGCAATGCAGCGCCCCAGGCTAAGTGATGTCATTTTGTGTGTGTGTGTGTGTGTGTGTGTGTGTCGCGGCAGCGGGTGGTTGCTGTCAGTGTGGGGGTTGGTGGGCTGGGTAGTGTTTGAAAGGAGGCATTGTTCAACAGGTCTCGCTCTGTTTGGATTCACAGGCCAAATGTTTGCTTGTAAAAGAATGCAGATAGCTGGAGATGTGATGGTGCTATGAAGGTGTTTCACTTTCCAAGACTGGCACATATAGTTTGGCTTAACCTCCCCACTCACAAGCGATATATATACACTCTTCTTTATGGAAGTCCTCCTCCACCTGAGTTCTTTATCTTTTACTGATAAATGCCTCCACCTCTTTGTTTTATGTGAAGCCTCTAAATGCTTCTGAGATAAGAAAGAGGCAGTGCAGTCATGATTTTACCTGCCATGGTTGCTGGGAAACATTCACACTCACAGTACATGAAGTTCTGCTTTTGCAAAGATAAACAACACTATATGATTCTTAAAGGGAAATAGCACGTTTTTGAGACACTTCCCTGTTGGTTGACATTAATCGACAGTAATGAACAAGCCTCCTAAAAGTAACATTTCCCTTCCTCTCAACAGAACGTTCCCCTCACCGGCCTATTCTCCAGGCTGGTCTACCAGCCAACACCACTGTACACGTTGGGGAGGACGCCCGCTTCGTCTGCAAGGTCTACAGCGACGCCCAACCTCACATCCAGTGGCTGAAACACATCACTCAGAACGGCAGTCGCTACGGCCCCGACGGACACCCCTACGTCCGAGTTTTAAAGGTACATTCCTGCACTTCCTCTTTTAGATTATATTCTCTTGATATTCTCTCCTTCCCTCTATTTTTTCTTGGTGTTTTGCCAGCGGCTGCAGGTGTTTCAGATGGATTTTAAAAGTCATATCAGGAACTAATTACTACATTTCATCCCTTAGGTATTAGATAGGTATTTTCCATGCTGGCTCTTGGTGGTGATTCCTGCTCTCTCCTGCAGATTCAAATACAGTAGATGTAGTCACAATGTTTGCATGTCTGTCTGATTAATTTGACTTATTTGTCTGATTATACATGTTCATGTCTAAGTATGTGTGTGTGTGGATTGCAGCGTTCAGGCATTAACAGCTCAGACGTGGAGATGCTCACCCTCACCAACGTGACGGAGGCTGATGCTGGAGAGTATACCTGTAAAGTCTCCAATTATATAGGCGAGGCGAGCCAGTCGGGTTGGTTGACTGTCATCCCAGGTAACCCTTGAGACCTGACCCCACCTACCCTCCCTCCCCCTCGGTGTGGTTTCCCGGGCTTCATCCCTGACCTGCTGTGCTGTGGTGGTCCTGCTGGTGGTCTCTTGGTGGTCCTAGTGTTCACAGACCTACTCTCCCCTAATGTTACACCCTTGTGTTTCAGCTGCTCCCTCCACTGCTGAGACTAGTGCAGCCATGGAAGCACTGGTTGGACCTGCAAACCAACACTGAAATTGTCACAGCTAGCATCTCACTTTGCCTTCTCTTACATTCTCTCCCTTTTTCTTCTCTTGCGAGCTGTGTCGAGATGGTGTATGGTGTTGCAGTGCAGTGCTCTCCATGCTCTCTGTGTTTGTGTTTGTGCATGTGTCCAGTCCAATGTGTGGATTAGACTGGCTTCTATTAGCAGGTTCTGTTGGTGACGGGACCCTTTTTGGGTTTTCATTTTTGGTGTATTGGTTCTATTTTCTCATGTTTTGGTGGCGTACTGGGCTCTATCTGTGTCTGTGTTTATGAAGCCTCCTGCTCCTCACCCATGAAAACTCCCAACGTCCTTTGCTCTAGATGGGACCTCAACGATGGACGCCATCCAGCTCCTCTTATTTCTTTCTTGGTGTTTTGGGTCTCATTTTTTCTTTTTTTCTCTCTGTTCTCCCCCTTCTATATCTCTCTCTTTCTGCTTTCCGTTTCCCCTCTGCTCTTATCTTCGTCCCTCTCTTTCTTCATCTCCTCCAACTCCCCCCCTTTCCTCTTCCTCCTCTTCTCCTTCTCCCCAGACGGCAGGTGTTAACACCACAGATAAGGAGATAGAAGTTCTCTACTTGCCCAATGTAACATTTGAAGATGCTGGGGAGTATACGTGCTTGGCGGGTAATTCTATTGGGATCTCCTTTCACACTGCTTCATTGACGGTGCTTCCAGGTATATACACTCGTATGCTTCCTCTTTTTTCTTTCTCTCAGCTTTTTCTAAAATGGTTGGATTATGTCATTTCAATGACCTCTGTGGAAGGCAAGCCCCCCCCACCCCGGAGTCTGAGGCACACAGCTAAAATATTAGATTACGGCGATGAACCATCACGGTCAACATCCAAGACAATGTAACATAAGAGCAGGGAGCATATATTCTATAATATTATTTGGATTGGCGAGCTGTTGAAAGCTCAGAGCAGATAACGGGGTAGTTTGCAGACGACTTATTATAACTCTGAGACGGAAGTGGAGCTCCCAGAGCAGCTCGAGTGTCTCCAGACTCCAAAAGGAGGGGAGGGTTTGTCGCCCACTTTCTCTTTTCTTTCTGTTACATCTCCCTTTTGCACCTTGGGAAAAGTCTTTCAGTGCCACATTTCTCTAAATGTTCTCCACCCCTTCTCTGGCTCTGATAATTGGCTTCTTTTAAGATCCTTATTTCTCCTTGAAATAAAGATCGAAAAGGTAAAGCTCAACACTCGCTTCAAGTTGGCTTGACTTTCTCAATTATCAGGGCCAAACCTCTCCGCTTCTACACAGTTAATGAGTTGTGCATGTGAATGTTTGTCCACGTGTGTGTTCTCATTTATCAACTGGTTTTATCCTATTTTTGTCCGCTGCTATATGTCTGGCCTGTAATTATGCATACCAAAGGATCAAATACATAAAACTTAGTGTACAAGTGCACAAGTTCACTCCAGGCTAAACAGACAAATGTTTCTGCTCAAGTTCTAGCCCGAAGTAGGGTGGGCATTAAATGAGATCGATGAGAGTAGTTGACTGTCTGCAGCCCGCAACAGACAACCAGTATAACCCCTCCCTTAATGTTGTCAGCAGACGATAGTTTTGTTTTGTCTGTAAACAATACAGTGTAATGATCACAGGCGAGCCATTTCCTCTGGGAGTAATATGTAATAGTTATTGCCCTGGATGTGCTCTATCTGCACTGATGGCGCCTTCGAGGCTGTGGCTTCTCTGTGTTTGCACTGTGGTTTTTGGACCAGCAGATACAAAGTAGCCAGGAGAAAGGTTCCTACATGTAGCTTCACCTCCAGCTGGCTGGTTGGTTAGCTGTGCTGCACAAGAGCCTTGTTTGTGGTCTGGAGGGTTATGCATTATGGAACAGTCCATTTCGATAGCACACACACACACACACACACACACTGACACACACAAACTCAGCCAATTTCCTCGACAGGAAGTTCAGGCCATATACAACCATGACGGACACCGCTCTCCCTTGTTTGCGATCTGAAGTGAAGCGCATATTGTTCCGTTGTCCGTGGGTGTGTGTTTGTGTTTGTGCTCGCGTGTCTCCAACATTAGGATACTACAAAATAATTTCTGTTTAGTTTGCTAGCCGATGATGATTACATTTACGCATGAGTCATCTCCAGAGCGTCTGTCTCTGTGTTTGCCTGTCTGATGCCCATGTGTGTCTATTCAAATGGAGAATGTGCCTGTCTGTCACCCATACGTGTGTGTGTGTGTATGTGTGTGTTTGTGTGTGTGTGTGTGAGAGCGAGAGAGAGAGTGATCAGTGAGAGTCTTACTCTAACTTTCTTCCCCTTACCTCTGTCTCTGCTCACCCTTCATTTTCCTCAGCCCTCGAGAAATCCCCAGGGCCCATTTCCCCAGACTATGTGGAGATTGCGATTTACTGCGCGGGCGTCTTCCTCATCGCCTGCATGGTGGGCATCGTGGTGGTGTGCCGCATGAGGAACACCGCAAAGAAACCCGACTTTGGGGGCCAGCCGGCGGTCCACAAACTGAGCAAGCAGATCCCTCTGCGCCGCCAGGTAACAGAAAGTAGATAAAGAGTTCTAAAGGCATTTAACACCCCTAGAGGAGAAAAACACACACTGCAGAAATACAATGTCAGACAACAAACTTTATATAAATAGATATATAGGAGGCTAATGCTGAAAAATATAAAAGTTGCATGGATGATACACTTTTTTAAATACTTAATTAATTAATAATTAATTAATAATTAATAGAACTCCACACTCCATACTATATACTGTTGTGGTATTTTAAACAATCTACCTCCAGCCTCATTTAGAAGGCATGCATTTCTGTGGTTAGCACCGCTGCCTGAAACTACAGCCAGAGTTTTTTTTTTCTCTGTGTGAGCCATGCTTTTCCCTCAAGGGAAACCAAAAGGTACAAAAAGTGTTGGATTACATTCTGCGGAGAGACTGATTCCTGTGTCAAGGTAAGGTTAAGGTGCAGCGAGGAGAGATGAGCCCCGGGGACAGTGGCGAGGCTGAATGATCCACACACATTCATCAAAATTACTGTTGTTGCTCACTTCTTAATGATCATTGAAATGTAATCTCTGGGCCATAGACAGACTCTACTGTAATGTTAAAGCATTAACCGTGGAAATTGAGAATATATTCATATTAATGTGTCATATTTACCAACATTCCTGCCCTTTTCAATAAAAGTACCACAGTCAATTACGCATATGCACATTTACTCCGACTCCTCTAGTGATGCCTTAGAGCTTTATCTGATCTATGAACCCAGACTCCGGTGATCAGCCAATCTTTCTCCTCCTGTAGGTGTCGGCAGACTCAAGCTCTTCCATGAACTCCAGTACGCCGCTGGTACGCATCACAACGCGGCGGAGCTCGGCGCACGATGATCCGATCCCTGAGTATGACCTTCCCCAGGATCCACGCTGGGAGTTTTCCCGAGACAGGTGAGGCTGTCTGTTTCTCATGCACCTGATCACTTGTTATTTTGCATCGAAAACAAGTGAAACTATATGGCAGATTTCTTTCTTTTTTTTAAAAGAAAATTCTAATTTGGGACTCTGCTGGTTTTATTAAAATTATTGTTTGGCATTGAAAACAGTAATTATGACCTAGTCCTAATTGCAATGTTTCACCATTTTACAAAATGCTAAATACATCATTATGTAAATCAGATTCAGCTGCTGCATAAAACATTAAAAAAACCTTCAGATCTGCTTTGCAGTGCCACTTTTATCCGAAAGGGGTATTCATAATAACACTCAGTAGGCCTGTATATGGTACCTGTTTGACAGTATGCATGAGAACCTTCAGCGCTACACCTTTTTGTGATTGTCCTCAATGCAAATACAACTATCTTTGGCTAACAGGACTCACTACAGTAGCCGATAACACCTACATAATGAGCATCTGTGTGATTGTATCTGGGCTGTTAAATGATCAGATTACTATTGTTCTAGGTAAAGAGTGACATTAACAATAATGACTAACTGCTGAATACTGGTTGTGGTGTCTGAGATAAATAGGTAGGCTACTGATTCATCTGTTGGTGCTGTAATAAAATGACCTGAACTTGGCGCCCTGCCCCATGCCTCTTCATTACAACTGCTGCTGCGTCACACTCTCACTCACACACACATGCTTCTGATGGTAAGGAATGAAGCGGTGCTAATTACTGGTTAGCACTCGCAGCTTTCATCTGCATGTCTGGGCTAAGAGTGTTTGCTCAGTTTCATACCAGAGGAATTAGCACCGCTGATGTTTGGATTTGTCACACAGTTGCTGCGACCGGTGATAAGCTTTCGGGTGGATTTAATAGGACAGCAAAGGATAGAGTAGTTTAATACCTACTTGAGACCTTTGGTTTTGAAATAAAAGAGGGAAAATCCCAAACCATGGACACGAAGGCCTGTCTTCTGTTAAAAAAAAGTTGCTTGATCATAAATTCTACTATCACATTAGTGAAAAAAACATTTCTGATGAAACCTAGACTGTCTTGTGTGCATGCAGAATGGCATTCTGGGGAAAAGTTAATTTGAAAAGTAGATTCGAATTGATGAACCCACCAAATGGCATGTTTTGTCTAGGCTGAATAAATCTCTGTGTGCCTCTCTATTTGGGTCTTTAGTCCTCGCCTGTCATCCCAGCGCCTGAGGGATCATGTTGGGATTGCAGAAAACTGAGGAATGCTAACGTTTGTGGTTTGCGTGAAGGAAAAATAACATTGATTATGTGTGGCTGGATGGACAGAATGGTTGCCATTGAGCGTGGTGAGTGTGTGGACAGATAGAGGATTGTGTTACTACGGCAGGGCGCTAGCCTCAGGCTCAGTGTGAGTGTTTACATAGCCAGGATACTGGGCCTTAGGGGTGGGGCTACAACTGTCAATCAAATGAAAAAGCACCAAGGTACACAGCTCGTTCAGGGGTCAGATAGATGCAGAGGCTCTGATGGATAGTTGTGAAAGAGCGTGTGTCTGTATGTCTCCTTCTCACTATATGAATCAGTGTAATATAGTTTGGACAGTTTAAAACACCATCGATTGTGACATGGCTTACAATTGAATAGTACTTACATTTCCATCTGGTATTGTAGTCAGGCCCACTAGCATTCCATCCGTCACAGGCTAATGTGTCAGAGCTAAGCTAAGCCTTGTGTAATGACTTGTAAAGAGTGTATATTGGAACATGCCAAGGCAGGGTAAACAGTTTAGAAATGAGTGCCTCTCCCTGGCTTTATCAGGTGATTATCGTTGCCATGTCTGCCTTCCTACCTACTGCCCTGGCACGGGCTTCAGTCACCACGCCAATAAAGCACTCACACAGACACAATCTGATTGAAACAGAGAGAGCGATCTAGTAAAAGAAAATTCAAAGGGTGAGGTTGAGGAACTGGCATGGTGCCTGGTTTCATTACCTCTCTCGCTCTAACTAACCTGTTTATTTCTGCACAGGGAGCGAATCGATGCCACTGTCAGGTCAAGTCGATGAGTTTCAGTTTGTGTTTCAGCAGCTAAATAGTTTTCTGTCTGTTTTTCTTGTTTCCCTTTTTGTGTCTGCTCTCTGGTGGCTGCAGGTTGACCCTGGGCAAGCCCTTAGGTGAAGGCTGCTTTGGTCAAGTTGTAATGGCAGAGGCCCTGGGCATCGATAAGGACAAACCCAAGGAGGCTGTAACTGTCGCAGTCAAGATGCTGAAAGGTAAGTGATAGTCTCCTGCCGCTGCACAATCACAGTGGGGTTGTAATGGTAAACGTCTGACTTAAATCAGACCACTGGGATAAGACGTACACTGCTTCATTATGTCTTGTGTGCAATCTGAGTGCATTTTATAGGTGATTTATGCTCCAGTGAGGGTTCAGCAAAGGTGCAAGGCGGAGCCTGGGGCTTTCGTTATTATTCGTTATTGGTGGTTGCTGAGTGACGGCTAGGGGGAGGCGGGTTGTTCAGGTAAGGGTTAGGGGCGGTCAATTACCTGACCCCAGAGCAGCAGCTGGCTGGAGCTCAGTCAGCACCTACACAAAGAGGCAAGTCACACTAGCATATGATTAATGAAAGCAGCAGTAGGGGGCACTGGGTTGGTTTGGGGTTAGGGGTGGCGGGTGGTTAGATTAGGTAAAGCAGCAGGCTATTGGACCAACAATGGGAATCTGCTGTTTAGAATGACTCCATGTAAGGTAATGGTGCAGAGGAATGCAGGCAATGTCATTCTGACTGTCTGGATACCTCTACTGGCTCAATCAGTCCCATGAAAACGGAGCCTGTGCAGCAGATAATGAATCCAGATTGAACGTCTTTAATTCCTCCTCCTCCCTCCCCCTTGCACTGAAAGGATGCCTCTGTAGTCTGTGTGAGGAGCTTCCCTCGCTGCAGTAACTTAAGCCCACATTGTCTGTCAGCCGCACTTAATCAGAAGCACCTACAAAACAAGGTGTTGTCTCACAGGGCAGCTACTGAGTCAAAGTGTTAAGGGGAAAGCGGGACTAGGGTATGTTTGTTTTGCTGAGTTTTCCCTGACAACCAACAATCCAACTTCTTCTGTTCTTAGATGACGCCACTGAGAAAGACCTGTCTGACCTGGTGTCAGAGATGGAAATGATGAAGATGATTGGCAAACATAAGAACATCATTAATCTTTTGGGGGCCTGTACACAAGACGGTGAGTAGGACAGGACACAACATCACATCATGAAGTATATTAGGAAAGGAATATACATACTTAGAATATTGTATCATTTAGTGATGCAGTATTCAGTGATCAGCCTTGTTAACTTTGTGTATAATGTACTAAAGGTTGCTGCACACTTCAAACAAAGTCATAACATGGTTCATCACACCACATCAGACAGGTAGTGTAGGAAAAGGTGGAGGTAGAAGCCATTTGTATGTCATGTTGGCTTTTAATTGGATTTGAAGATTGCATAAAGCTGAGCACTCTTAAGAATGTTTTTTTTCCTCTCAAATCAGTGGAGCCATGATTGTGGGGAAATTGAAAAGATATAATATTTTTTCACACCTAAGCACACATTTTCAATCCCTGCAGAAAATGATGGTGGATTAAATTTGAGTTTTAGAAATGTACATAAATGCTGGGATGCAGCACTGGACAGTCTGGCCATTTAGAAGGTGTTTTCCATACAGACTTCCTTGTGTTTTGGAACAGAATCCAGCATCAAATTTCAAGTCTTAACCTTCAAACTAAAGGTGCCTCTTTCCTTATGTACCGTATTCCATTAAATAATCTCTCTGAATTTTGTTCAGTGCCACTTTCTCTCAAAGGGAATAATTTATGGCCATGTTCAAGAGGTAATGTGGGTCTTTTCTCTCCGCTGCAGGCCCCCTCTATGTGATAGTGGAGTACGCCTCCAAAGGCAACCTCAGGGAGTACCTCCGAGCCCGCCGGCCGCCTGGCATGGAGTACTCCTATGACATCGCCCGTGTCTCAGACGAACAGCTTACTTTCAAAGATCTGGTCTCCTGCACTTATCAGGTGGCACGGGGCATGGAGTATCTAGCATCACAAAAGGTAAGGACACACACACACACACACACACACACACACACACACACACACACACACACACACACACACACACACACACACACAAAATGTCCTGTTATCACATCAGTCTCCTGCTGGCGGCCTTGATAGATCACTGTGTCAGTACACAGCATATGATGTTCTGTATCTATGTTCTGTAGGTTTTACGTAGGAAAGCTTGCTTGTGCGTCACTGTGGGAATATTGTCTCCTAAAAACACTTCTCTGACCCCCTGCCCAATCCCTGCATTGTCTCTCATACCATGACAAAAGCCCCTCTGTGGAGAAGAACTGCGAGGTTTTCACAATGGGGGTATGACCATGTTGGCCAAACGCAGCCTCACGCTCCCTCTCACTGTTGGAATGTGACAGAGCTTACTGTCTCTCTCACGCACATACACACACACACACACACACACACACACACACACACACACACACACACACACACACACACATGTACATGCTTGCACATGCACGCTGATGCACAGAAACGACTTAGACCATATATGTGCTAAAGTATGTGAGGAATCCTTACTTATCCAGACATGCTCATGTTGGTGCAGTCATTGTGGCGTCATGTTATGCAGTCAAGTGCTACCTCTGTGCAGGAGATTTCTGGATGATTACATGCACCACAAACATCTTAACACCATTCCAAATTAAGTATATACCAGTTTGAAAGTTGATTTATTTTTGGCATGAGGTAACTGTCTTATTCTTCTCTTCCCCTCACTTTTTCCACTCTGACCCCCTCTCTTTTCCCTTCTTCTTTTCTCCCTCCCCTCTCATTTCTAACTCTCTCCATCCCAGTGTATACACAGAGACCTGGCAGCCAGGAACGTCCTGGTCACAGAAAGCAACTTCATGAAGATCGCTGACTTCGGCCTGGCCAGGGACGTCCATAACATCGACTACTATAAAAAGACGACCAATGTGAGTCCTCAACCTGCGCGGCACACATTGAGGGAGTGAAATATTTTTGAGAGTCGCAGTGCGAGATCAGTCCACTCGTCCCTCTCTTTTTTCTGATTCCCTTCCCTTCCCTCATCTTTCTATTCCACTCTTTCCCTCGGCTGGTGTCTTGGCAGAAGCTGCAGGTTCCCAGGCAGCCAATGAATGTAGTGCTTCTGGAGACTCTGCCTTGTTTATCCCTCAGTCTCTTGTTCCTTTAGTTCCAAAGACAGTTATACAATTAGCCAGAAAGAGAGACAAAGTGAGAGGGGAGCGGCTTAAACATAATTGACATTTCCATAGTGGCCCAGTGGTGTCTTTTCTTTCCCACCACAGAGCAGCATTGCCTGCACATCCTCATTTAGTATGCATGGATGGCTTTTCATCGCATGCACAATCATGCTGAGAACTAGCTGACAACAACAACAAAAACAATATGCAATAATGATTAGGACAATGACAGCACGACAATGATGAGCACTTACGTCAAACTAATCTAGACAGAGCCATCATTGTAGAGACACATTTGTTTTATTTTTTCTTCAATATGATTGGTGCGGAACATTTTTACAGTGGCCTTATTATTGTTTAATATCCGTCATATTATCCTGTTAAAATGTATTGTAGATGCACACAAAGAGTCTTTATGTAATAAAGGAACACCTACAATACACTGTTTTACAAACATATATTATGTTTCTTACCATTTTCCTTGCATATTACTGATGTTGGTAGTAGTAAGCTTGTCCCCATTAGTATTTAAGGATGCTGAAAAATCTGTTTTATAAGGACTTATTTAGGTGTTCTCCCTCCATTTAGTAATTCAAAGTGTCTGATGAGATTATTCTTGCCATTAGCCCGCCACACTGATATTGACCAAGGCCGCCTTGTCAGCTATGCTTAGCAGAACAGTGTTTTAATGGCACAAGGAGATAAACTCTCTCCTTCATCTGTGACCCTGTTTATCAGCTCTATTGCTTTAACAATGTAAACGTTCCTCTGGGAAATCCTCCTCCCAGACAGTCGCTCTAGTGCCTTATTCCCCAGGCTGCTTTCACGTATCGGTCTTTTTCAGGAGTAATTAGATCTCCCAGCAGTGAATTAATTCAAACATGCTTATCAGGCCAAAAATTAAGGGTTGTGTGTAGATTTAGTTTGACCTCTTACCTGTTTGTGTCCCCCAGGGTCGCCTCCCGGTAAAATGGATGGCTCCAGAGGCTCTGTTTGACCGGGTCTACACACACCAGAGTGATGTGTAAGTATATGACTAACTGTTTATGTGTCCCACAACCACAATTACATTTACAAAAAAAAATCCATTTACACACATCAGCGATGCAATTAAACCTTCTCATACAGTAAAACACACATCACACATCACTGCTGTTTTTAAGATTTATAAGCTGTTTGCTTGTAGCCTGCAGTCAGATTCAGAGAGTTGTTTTTCAGGGAGTGGGTGAGGTGTTTTGGTGCAGCGCTGGTGATTGTTAGGTGGGGGGTGGCTGCCTATAGGGGGCCAGCACTGGCCAGTCTGTGGCAAAAGTGAGGATTTCACGCTAGACTTGTAGCCAATGCCGTGTTACTAATCTGACCGGCTTCAAAGGGCCCTGGAACAAGCCCATGGCCCACCAGCGCCTCCTCCCCCACCGACTCACCCCTCGCTCCTCCAGCTCGGCTCGGAAGTCTCCCCTCCTTTTGGGCCTCCACTCATGTCTAAACGCAACAATACTGCAGCCCTCCAGTGCGGGCCTCATCCTCCTACACCCTCCTCCTTTAACCCCCTGCCACCCCCCTCTTCACTCTCCTCTTCTCATTCAGCAACACTTTGAACATGTGGCTCATCGTTTTAGAGCTGTTCCATGATCAAAATAATCCCCCCTCTCCTCCTCCTTTCACTGTTCTTATTTTTATTCATCTGGTATGTGAATTCCTGACCCGTCTCTGTCTCTCGCTCTCTTTTTAAGTTCAAGAGTACGCATTCTAAAAACAGAACAAAGGAAGAGCGTCCCTCTCTTTTTGGTGTTTGAGTCTTATGCGTTCTGACAACCTTGTTTGAAGTTTCTGCTCCAGACACTGGCGGCAGAAAGTGTATGTGGCAATTAGATAAATGCCTCGCATGCTGACCCCTGGGAAAGGAGATTTTGTGTGTGTGTGTGTGTGTGTGTGTGTGTGTGTGTGTGTGTGTGTGTGTGTGTATGAGTCATACACCAGTAGCACACTTAACATAGCGCTCATCCAGTTAAGCACTTGGATAGAGGATCCCTCTACTGTCCATGTTTGTGTGTGTGTGTGTGTGTGTGTGTGTGTGTGTGTGTGTGTGTGTGTGTGTGTGTAAATAAAATGTGTACATACACATTATGCCCTTCATGTTCCATGGCGCAGCACCAATCAATAACCTGGGGGAGTACAGGGGACTAAATGTGGGGGTGCAGGCATGAAGTGGCTACTGTAGTCCTTTCTCTCAGCTCACTGCTAATTATGTTTCATCACTCACATTTAGTAATTGGCTTTTTCACATACACGCATGAAGGGAGAAGGAAGATGAGGAGAGGCGTTGGGGAGGTGGAGGGCAGTGGGCTCACACTCAAACATCACCAGAAGCGTACGGCGATCCATACATGACATCAGATTAAATGAATACATGAATTCCAATGAAACTCACCACTTGCTGTTTTGACAAATGGGCCCAGGGGACTCAACTCTGGCTGGCTTAGGTAGAGTTGTGGTTCAAGCTCAGAAAGATGATATCATTGGTGGAGGCAAATTGTGGGCGGCCGGATCATTTAGCTCCAGTTCCTATACAATGTTTCAGAGTCTTGAATCTTCATATTTGGATCAGATCCACTGAAGTATGTAAATGTATTGACTGGTTTTCTGACATTTGTATTCATGTTGCTTTCAGTCGATACTGAGAACGTACAACCTAACTGCTTGAGATATGAATGTAATGAGATTTGAAGAATATTGAATACAGAATATGAACCATTCTAATACAGAGTCCCTTTTATACTGATCAGTAGTTTATGCAGTTGGCTGGAATACATAATTGCACTATAAGGCCGGATGCCAGGTCAGTTAAAGTGACCCGAAGCATGTTGGTTTGTTTATTTGGTTAGTCAAGGTTGGTTGCAGGTGGACTGAGAGACGGTTACAAAGTAGCACAGAAAGGGGATGAGTGTGTCAACAAGTGGAGAGATACAACGCAGTGATAGAGGAGAGAACAAACCCAGGGCTGGTTGTGTAAACAGATGGAGGAGCTGATTAACGCCCCAACCTGCCTGTCCATGCCTTTTTGCCTGGTTGGACCACTAACATGGCCTGTGGCTGCCCAATGCGTACGCACAGATTAGTGTTTGTAAGCGTGCCTGCATGTTATAATACAGCCTTTGTGTGGACATGAATCAAGCATGCTGTCAGTGCAAGAATGATTCATTTGAGACACTGTGGATCCATACTCTCACATATAAACATGCAGCGTGACAGTGACGGAAATCAGCAGCGTGGAATCACTGATATTTAATGAGTAAGGATGAGGAAGTAGTTAATAGTTAATAGTCACTAGCCATCTCTGGGCCTCTAGCCCCTCTTTTGTCTGCTGTGGGTGGTCCACTGTTTGTTTTGGTGTGGTGTGACTGGACAATGCCAGCCTGTGTGACCGGCACAAAAGCCATCATTGAGATCAGTGCCAGAGTGGCACTGGGAGCAAGTTCGCGCCACAAGCCACCGGATGGCAGAAAGAGGGCATTGACACCACTGCGGTCACACTGTTGAAGTTGTTTCCAAACTTTATCCAAGTAACTCTATGTAAATTATCTGTAGGTTAAAAGAAAGTGGCACTCAATGGGCCTAATGTTATTTAAAATATATATCTGTGTTTTTGTTATTTTTGTCTTACCAGCTGGTCATTTGGGGTGCTGATGTGGGAGATCTTCACCCTAGGGGGCTCCCCCTACCCTGGCATCCCTGTTGAAGAGCTCTTCAAGTTGCTCAAAGAGGGACATCGCATGGACAAGCCTGGCAACTGCACCAATGAGCTGTAAGAGTCTTAGTTTAGCTTTTTTTCCTTCCAAATTTACATCCCAAATACACACTAGCTCTTACACCCAACTCTTAATGCCATCCCAGTCTTTATCAGATCCATGACTCCGGGGCTCTGTGTCCACTCTGTCGGGCTTTTGCACAGCTGTGACTGGCTGCTATCAGTGTCCTCATTCACAATTACTCCTCTGCAGTCAGCGGACAATGGAACAGCTCTGCTAGGGTGCCACACAGAGAGGGTTGATAGTGAACAAAGCAGAGATAGACACAATGGCAGTGCATGACACACACACACATTATAGTATTTAAAAAATGCAAAACACTGTGAGGCATGTTTGTGATCAGCAGCAGGCCATCAAAAGTGTCTCTGTTATGGATGGCAGACCAAAATAACTTTCGAAATGAGATGGTGTCCGAGAACACCTGTTGTTTTGATTTATTCCTCGACATGGAGACCTGAGTCCAGAGGCATAAATCATTCAGCTGGCACATTTTGAAACTTGAATACAAGGTAGATGAGGAGTGGCACAGCTTGAGTTTAGACTAAATAATGCCTGCAACACTTCCCTGAATTACTCTGTTCTCTCTCCCTTAATCCACTCTTCTCTCTGAGTAAACAGGTACTGTTTTTTTCTCTCTTAGGTACATGATGATGAAAGACTGCTGGCATGCCATCTCATCCCACAGACCTACCTTCAAGCAGCTAGTAGAGGATCTGGATCGCATCCTCACCCTCAACACCAACGAGGTGAGTGCAGCTCTGCTTTTTCTTCACACACATACTTATTCCATACAGTTCACTAGAGAGTAGAGGGTGGACAGAAATTGTACAGAAACCCTAACATTTCTTGGCAAGTAGGAGTCCGGCATTTCATAACATTAAAATAAAATAATATGATACATTCCTACACATAGTACCATGTTTTTCAGTCCAAACTAAATCATGCTCTTGCCAGTGCACACAGGTTTCAGCATAATGTTGCTGAAAGCTTTAGGAGCATTAGCAGCCACGTTGCTGACACAAGGCCTAAATGGTGAACGAAAAAATGGCCGGATGATTTGATCCAGGCCCAACATGGCCGCTACGGCCCAGTGAAGTTGCCCAATCATCACATTCATGCCTTGCTCCCTCCAATGGCCTGCATTTCTTTCCATTCCCCTTCCTGTCTTACGTGATATCCGAGTGCCGACCTGAAAAGAGGCCGCCGATGGAAAGCTGTCAAGACTTGTCTGCTCTTGGAGCTGGAACTTCATGAATTTATGCCAAAAAAGCCCAATTTTAAGTTTGAACTTTTGAAATGTAATAAAGCGCCTTTTTCTTGCCTTCTTTCCCCCTCCTCCTTTCCCTCTGCCCCAAACCGCTGGCAGATGTGGAGGTCTTTAGTAATGTGAGCCTTCTCGTGTTGAGCTGGGAAAATGGAAGCCAGCACTCATTTTCTAGAAAACCCCAAGAACTCTTCCTCCTCACAACCAGTCCCAATAACAGCCATGAAAGACAAGCAGGAGGGGGGAAAAGACCAAAACAACTTCCCAACACTGGGCTGAGGCAAAATTAATAACAGGATTTCTTGGGGTTTGCATTTTCCTTCATCTTCATTTTTTTTTTGGGGGGGAGGGGGAGGGGTTGAGCATTGTGTGCCAGTTTCTTGATTTTTTTCTAGCCATTTTACAGTGTTTATATTGGGTGTTTCAGATGTCCGATTAGTTTGGACTGAACTAATGTGAAGGGATGCTGTGCAGGCTGGAATTAAACATCTCTGCCCCAGTTCTCTGGTCTAAACGTATCCTCTTTTCCCCAACATCCCAACCACATTAAACCATTTTGTAGTGGACCAAAACCGCAACTAGGCCGACCCTGCTATCTTCAAGCTCCGCTGGATCAGCCAGCAGTCCAACATTCAATTTACTACGTATTATTCCTGCAAATTTATTCATACAGTATCCAGTTTAAGATGATCTTTTCTGTTCTGTTTCATAAATCATCCCAGGGTGATTTGGTATAGTTTAGATAAATATTACAATGAAGTTAATACTCTTCTTCTCCACCTCTCTCCCCCTCCTCTGGAAAGCCCCCTTGTCTTGTTGACTGGGTTTCAGCACTATATTTATGTTCTCTTGTTTGCTCTAGGTCTAGTGTCTTTCCCCTTTGTAACATATGAGCATGTGTCTGAGTGTAAATTATCTCACCTAACCCTCTTTTCCCTGTGTCTGTGTCTACAGGAGTATCTGGACCTGTGCGCCCCAGCAGAGCAGTATTCCCCCAGCTTCCCGGACACTCGCAGCTCCTGCTCCTCCGGTGACGACTCTGTGTTTTCCCATGATCCCTTACCGGACGAGCCCTGCCTCCCCAAGTACCAG
Organism: Sander vitreus; assembly: GCF_031162955.1. Lineage (NCBI taxonomy): Eukaryota > Metazoa > Chordata > Actinopteri > Perciformes > Percidae > Sander > Sander vitreus. The sequence continues at coordinate 9,864,333 of NC_135871.1, read as the reverse complement.
CACATCAATGGAAATGTCAAAACATGAGCCCCCCACCCAGCCTGTCTTCCCCAGCTTGACCTGCCCCAGTCTTACCCCTCAACGTAACAAAACACACGTAGCACAGCCCGAAATCCTCCTATCCTCCTGCCCCCCCATCACCCCTCTGGTTCCCAGTGGACTAATGGACCCAGATGGGACTGGGCTGGTGGCAGCGCTGCTGTCACACACTCATACTGCCATGCACACACACTACATGAGGTCTTAAAGAAGAGGACAAGGACCCTAGAAGCAGTTTTTTTGAGACTTTTCCTTCTCCCGCTTCAGATAAACAAACAGACTCTTCAGTTTGGTTCTCATGTTTGTACCCGGATTATTATTATTATTTTTTGTTTTTTTATACAATCAACTACGTTACTTGTTTGGTGATCCCATTCCAGTGGCTGACATTCCAAGACTGTAATTTGCTCCTGGAGGAATGTATGGACTGATTTGAACTTAAAAAACAAGGGACTAGAAGAGGATGACGAATAGGAAAAGGACTGAGAGACACAGCTTCAACTAACAAAACAGAGGAATAGAAGGAGAGCACATATAGAAACTGCTCTCCTGTTTATTTTGTAATATTGATGCATTTCTTTTTCAGTTCTCTTGATAAACCTTCCCAATTATTCTGGAGAGTGAAAAATACACAGTATAATGTATAGTGCTGGGTATATTTGTAAATATATTCAAAAATGTATAAATATATATTATATATTTACAATGAATTATTTTTTGTATGGACTCCGAAATAACCCCAACCATCCCCACCCTACTTTGAATTTGAGGCAGGTATTCTAACAGGTTATGTGTCCTATATTTCTCTTCACACACACACACACACACACACACACACACACACACACACACACACACACACACACACACACACACACACACACACACACACACACTCAAACTCACACATACAGACATGGAGACACACTTTAATATACACAAACACCTGTTTTACTTTCACTCAGTAACACAGTTGAGTATTGGCTTTCAGGGACTGAGGTAGCATGTTAATTTATTGACTTGTGTTTTTTTGAAATGAATCAAAAAAGTCTGTAAAAAAGAACAAAAACAATATGGCAGAGATGATTACATTAATGATGCTGATAATACATAAATAATCCATTAAATGTATGGTAATTTAAAATGATCTTTCAGCAGTAACAGAAAAGAAAGCTATTTTTAGTTTGTTTGAAAGATCCAGGTTTTGTAAGTTTTATATACAAATGTGAATATTAAGTTAAATTTAAAAAAAACTGTACATTTTATAGTCAGCTAATCCCTTTCTTGTGTAGATGTTGATGCAATTTCTATCCGGTCATTTTACTCTTTCTTAGCTTTGCTTTAGGAAACGAGATTGATTTCTGGATATTTATATATGATTGACAGAAAAAGATTTTGGAAATACCTACGAGCAATCCACTCCCTCACTTAGACAACGTATAGACTCCAAATTTACTTGACAGAATTGAAAGCTGAAAAACAAAGTATTAAATCATTCAAGTGTTTTTTGTCTTTTTCTACTGGACCAACTTTAAGATGTTCTTTTGCAAGTGTTCATGCCACATTTGCGAAATAAAAGATGAAAAAAATATATTCTTGTCCTTATCTCTGACTTAGTTGGGTGTTAAGTATGAACTTGTTTTATTTTTCTAAGTTGGATAAACGTGTTATCATTAAACTGCACATTCCTCGGCACTAAATAATCTTTCTTACTGTATAGGGGCAGAGAGGATTAGCTGGCATTACAAAGTGCTCAGTGCATTTTAGAAGAAATCATTTTTCTTGTATGCTTTAAATCTTTACTTATGTGAGGAGAGGGATTTTCCACCATATCTGCAATTAATTCAGAGAGACTGGACGACTCTGGGCTCGGTAAGTGGATAGATGACAATATTTTCTGTATTTCAGAAGGTTTATTCCAGACTGCTCTCATTCCCAGGTCGTTAAATGCTAAAGCTCTGTCACAGCCAAGCTTATTTTTTATTGTGATGTGAGCCAAATAAACAAGTAAAATGTGAGTATTTTGTCCTCCACTTGGAAATTTAAGATGTGCTACTTTTGAAATTTTTTTTGGAACGTGCTCATTGGATTTGGGCTTTTTCACAGTACTGATGCACAAGGCATCTCTTTCAGGACCCAGCGTCCCTATTTGATGAGTTGGGAATCAAAACGATTTATTTATTCTTATAGGAGCTGTAATTTTACATAAAAACTCACCTACTTCAGTTGACCTGAGATAGACCAGTACTTCATGCAACACTGCTAAGCTCAGCAAAAACACAGAATAAATGTGATCAAGTTAGATACCGAATTCATGCTACTGGCCAAAGCAATTTTGTTAATGAACAGGGATCTCATCCTTGTCATGATAGTGTGGCTCTGTGTCTCTATCTGTCTGACTTTGATCAGACAAAGGGTCTTTGTTAGCCTCCTGGCAGACTAATAGGTGCTCTGATTAGCTGATTGATTTCTCCTTTTTTCTCTTATCAGAACAGATTCAATTCAACATAGTGGGTATTTGATTTATCTGATTTGATGTAAGTAAATTAAAGTTAATCTATGAGCGAGTGTGATTGATAGTGGCAGCCGTAGATGTGGTCGTATGTAGTAATGGTGGTTGCTTATCAATCATGTAGTAAGAATTTTCTCACAACATAGACAAAAGAGCCAATAGGTCATGGCATTAGGGAAAACTTTGGAAGCCACAGTTGTATGGATATAATTCACATCACTATGTATTATAAGTATTATTGTTGCAGGTACATGTAACAAGAGGTATAGAGTTAACAAGTCTACAGTCATGCTAGCAGCTCTGTGAGGCTGCACTTAGGCAGTGGTGGCTTTAAACGAAATGCTAATGTCAGCATTCTAAAATGCTCACAGTAAAAAATGCTAACATGCTAATGTTCAGCAGGAGTAATGATTACCACGTTCACCATCTTAGTTTAATGTGTTAGCATGGTACCATCTTTTATTTGGTACCAAACACAAGTATATTTAAGTTGTGGCTGCTGTAATATGTTTTATTTATTCTTTGTTTTATGCAAAGCAGAGTATGTTGTGTGTGGACTTTGGACCGGAAGCTGTTGAATTAGTTACTGTTGAATTGGTGTCGTGTAATTCAGTGTGAGATGGGCCACTTAGTAGCATGACATGTATCATCATCATCAAATCATCACATAGGGGTTGATGGGAATGTCATTCATCTTGAAGGTAATTGAACAAAAACAAAAGTTCTGCACAAATTAAAAATATCAAAGTGAGTAGTATCAAAAAAAATTATCACCGTTTTTTTCATTTAATTTAATTTAATGTTTATTTGAATAAGGGGCGGGTGCTACGACAGATATTTGTGCAACAGATCTCCAATATACAGCATCACAGCATTCATAGCTATTGCTATTGCAATTCATCCTGTGGGGAACATGGAAGCCAACAAATTTCATAGCAATCCATCCAAACAGTACTGTGCTGATCTTAATCAAAAGCACACTTGTCTAGGGGAAAAGTCAGGGGTTCACCAATTTTTTTTTTTTTTTAGAATACATTATCAGGGAACCATGAAAGTCTGTACAAAATGTTGTTGCAGTCTATCTAGTAAATGTTGAGATATTTTACTAGATTCGTAAGAAGTTTGACCTGACTTCCCCACTGACTTGGGATCACCCCAAGTCAGTGGGGTTCATGCTCTGGGCACCATGAATGTCTGTACAATCCATCCAATAGTTGTTAGATATTTATAGATATTTAAGCATGGACCAAAGTGGTGGATAAACCGATAGAAGGATACATTGAAGGTTAGAACATGCTGTGAAATAATTGTTGAGTGGATAGTAGCAAATAATCTGGAAATCAAACGTCTATGCTTTAGAAAATGCACTCAAACCAGCGAAAATGAGAGCAACAATAGTTCTTGGCAAGGTGAGTATTAAGTTAAAAAAGGAGTCCTTTAACATATTTCTTGATCCCTTCTATTACCAGGTTTGAACTTGTTCTGAATAAACATATATACACACACACACACACACACACACACACACACACACACACACACACACACACACACACACACACACACACACACACACACACACACACACACACACACACACACACACACACACCAGTTACAAGTCTTCCTTCAATAGACGTGTCCTCTCATGTCTCCGGAACTTGAAAAGGTACTGGAGGGAAAAGTCAGTCAGAAAACATTCCTCTTTTTCCATAGAATAAGGGGGAGAAAGCAGCTACAGCCCTGGAGGATTGTAGGAGGACTGTAAAAAAGAGTGGCAGGATAAACCACAGCACCATACATGCTCATTAAATGGTGGGGGGGGGCTATTGCACACTTTTATCAGAATGACTGCCTATTGTGCTGTAGGCTGATGGCACACACAGGCAGGCAGCAGGGAGGGGTAAACTCCAGGGGGACCAAATTTAGAGAATTAGTTTCCTCCATCTTGACAAAATGCCCTCTGAGCTGCCATTGCATTTATGTTAGACAAATACACTTTATCAATGGGCCCTAACAAAGCTAGCTCTTTTAAGAGTCTCATTATCAGTTCTGTTTACGTATTGATAATGATGTAGGGGCAAATAAATAGCTGGGTTACCTGTGAAGTCAGTCATCAGTAAGTGACAATGTAAAGGCAAACTGAATTACAACTCTCTGTACAGCCTTCATTATTGGTGTTTTTCCTCCAGCATGAATTTAGATTTTAAAGATTAAAATGAGCCTATAAAGGTGATTATACTGTATTGCACAATCCATGAATCCTCTTTATATGCTGCATAGTTGCCTAATCGATTGATATTAACATTTAAAATGTATGATGACACATGTGATTGCATAGTTTTGCATAACTTCCAGGGGCCAAAATAAAAACTAATACTGTTAGTTTGCAGTACAGGTTTCCTGTCATGAATTTACTGCAATGGGAATGTATTCTGATGTTGTTTCCCCCCCTACACAAATGCCCCAAGGACTCATGGAGCAGTGACACTTTCTTGCCCTCCTCCGATAAACAGTACCCTCCACGCTCAGCCAAAGCCCTAAATGAGTTTTTCATTTGGAGGGATTGTTGCTCCATGGTTTTCTAATGCCCTCAGGATTAACCCAGTGACCCTCAAATATTAGCTTTGACTGACTTTAGGGAGACGGGGCAGTAGCTGGAGGACACAAAGAGAACACCTTTTCGTCACTAGAGCATTAAAACCAATGTGACAGACAAATATCAGCTCAATAAATGTTTGACAGATTTGTCAGAGGATAGAAGGACATCTGGCAGTGTGACAGACCGAGATGAATTGCTAGGGTAGCATGACATTTTGTGGTAAAAGCAATTTTCTTTCTGCTCCTTCTGTTTCTTCCTGTCCTTCCTCGTCCTCCTCTGCGTCCTTGGTCCTAGCCCTGTCCTCCCTCGCCTAGCCATCTGGTGGGGCCTGGTGTGTTTGCATAAGGCTTGGTCCTCTGGAATGTCAACATGAGGCTTTGTGTGAAGCCAGAGTAGCCCACATCAACTGGAGATAAGACCCCACCAACCCCAGGGGAAGAGGAGGGGTCAGGGGTGGTGGGCGTAGTTAGTGGGTGACTTAAAGTTTAACAAAGCTGCCAAGTGACCGCTATACCCACGGCTTAATCCTTAATATAACTCTCTCCCCTCACCAAACATGTAATGAATTAGTGAGGCTGTTACAAGGATACCAAAATCTCATTTCTGGGTTTTTCATTTGTGCCTACCCAACCTCCCACCCCACATGTTAATCTTATTATTTTATTTCCTGCATTTCAAGCAGATATTTTCTTTTTTCCATTGACCAATGGGTCAGAGTATGCATCTGTCAAGGCAGCGCTCCTCAACCTACCAGTTGCATTGAGAAGCAGATAATGAACGGTTCAGCACTAGGTCAGTGCTCATGAGAGGGAGGGGTCTACTTGTGTTTGATTAAGGGCTTGCAAGGCACCGTGTCTGGTTTTGCATGGAAGGATAAACAAGTCGAGTGTGTGTTTGTGTGCGGGACTGTTGTGCATGTGCGAGTGACGATGTGTGTGGTTTGTTTCCCCGTGGGATCTTCTAAACATTCACTAATGGCGCAATTGTGTCTGAGCAATTGTAATTCACTGATTCCACTTGCAGTTAGTTTATATGCTGACTTTGCTATGTCTGAAGGTCTGAGGTAACAGCTCTTGGAGTGTAATCAGTGGAAAAAAGAAGAGCTGAAACCAAACTGTTTAGAGGAAGATAACAGGGTAGAATTGCCAGACATCAAGAACTAACATATTTGAGTTTAGAGTTTAGATTGCTTTTGTTTATCGAACCACGGAGACAGGGGATAATGTGTCCCATTTAATTGTGTTTAGTCAGATTTAAGTAGGTTAAATATTGCACACTCAAACTAATGTTGATCTATGCATACATCATTTTTAAGTTGCAAAATTATGTTGCACTTTAAACTGGTGAGGTTTGTTACATTGGGCTAATGTTTTACAGCTCTGGGTGTGTTTTATAAATGAGTTTAGTCATTATGTTCCCTGCCCAGTTATGCCAATCACAACACTCACCCCATCGGTCAGCCCTATTCCCCCAAGTCTTGTCTTGCAGTGATGATGTCACTGGTGACATCAAAAGCCCTAAACCCTGACGCATGCGAATGATGTCCTGCCAATGTGTCAAACATGGGTTTTCCAATGGCAAGATTTTTTTATTCTCTGCACAAACAAAATGCCTCATGTAGTAAAGATTTATTTGGGCTTATGACTGAGCGTGGGACTGAGGCAAAGTTGTTTTTTATACGAAACTGAGCTTAAAAGAGGAATTTAGTATTGTGTTTTCATGGAGACAGATTGAAAAAGAGGTTAACGTTAATGCAGCCGACGTCGTTAAACTCCCAAAACACAGGCTCCCACATTTCCTAAAATGCAACTCAATAGCGTCTCTGCCTGGTAAACGCCAATGACTTTAAATCCTCCACACTTTGTAACACAGGCTTTACATAAAAAATTACAGTCTCCACAAGCCCTAAACGAGACACCCAGGTGATGTCACTTGAGTGCATTTCTCAGACTTTAGAAAGCTCCCTCGAAGCCACAGAACACATTATACAGCATAAATTAATTTTGACATGTTCAATTGGTGGAGTGTCCTTAAAATAGTGAAGTAAAAGTAAAGTAAGTAAATGTATTTACGCCTTAAAGATAGTGGTTTATTCTATGACACCATTTATATTCACATACAGTGGGCTTTATTTGATGATGAAAGTTATTTATTGATTGTGTTTTATCTGTTCTTCTCTCATGCTTCGCTGGCAGCTGTGTTTGCAGGGACACCTGTCCAAGCCAGAGTCACAGCAGAGAGTCTCTGCAGTTTATTTACAGTATAATGTTCTGTGGAGAACAAAATCAGAGGCCAAGTTTAGAGACAAACTGCACTTCTTCCCTCACACAAGTTCAATTGAACTTGAAGTATATTACTGACAGGAGGACAGACAGGTGGCTGTTAGTGCATTGTAGACACTAAAGAGTCTGTTGCCTCCTCTGGCCTCCGTCAGGAGACAGACTGGATGGAGATATATGGCAATGTACACGCAGGACAGTTAACCACTCCAGCACTGTTACTGTCATGAGTAAACATAGGCCCAGGCAAATAAAAAACGCTCGTAAAAAAAAAAGGAGTGCCCATAAAATATGTTTAATTGAAATTGTGCAGGAGTGCAGTTCGTCAGAGCTATGGCTCCCAGCAGTCCACACAGATACACAGTGGTGCTGGAGCAGGAGGAGGAAGAGCAGGAAGTGGTAGAAGGCAGGTTAGGATTGATTGAAAAGGGAGGTTAGGAGTGTTTTGATCTCCAAAAGTGAAAGCAGAGGAGAGCATTGTCAAATGCATGATTCAGGGCCAAAACGGCTTCCTTAAGAGGCATTCATATTTTAATATTTAACTTCCAGTCATTCTGAATAAGATGGATGATTTCCTGGTTACATACCATAACGAGATGTTCTCCCAACATTTCTAGGTCTTAACATCGTTATATGCACTGAATAAAATTTCCCACCAGAGTTCAGGAGTGAAGTTTATGCATACTCAGCTGCAAATGTTGGCGCCTACCTTTGTCAGGTGGACTGTTTTCAAAATCTAAGTGACAAATGATCACCATGACAATGCCATGGTGACAGACAAGGGATATAAAACACATGGGAAATAAATCACCCCAAGACCCTCCTCCCCCTTTTTCACCTGCATCACTCTTTCCAACTAACAAGAAGTCCACTGTTTCTCTGAATGCCAACACAGCTCATTTCCCTTCACCCCCCTCTACTCAATTTGTCAATTTCAAATATGCTTTCAACGTTTTGTTGGTTCTTTCTCTGCCTATGTTTGCTTCTCCCTACTTTTCCCCGCTCACTCTTTTTTTTCCTAGTCAATAACACACACCCCTCACCCCTCTCTGACTTGAATGGTTCAAGTGATTGTGTGCTGCTGAAAGTTTGGGGGCAGGTAAAAGGAAACTTTTCTCTGTCTTTATCATTCTGTACAGTAAGGAGGTCATTAAATAAAAGTGTGCAGTGAGTGACATGCCTCTATACCTGCCTGCCTGCAGAAACAACAAGAGCCAGCTCTGTCCTGCCTGGGCAAGAAGGGATAATTATAGCTCCTGACTTAATCACTTACCTCAAAGCCTTTTAGTTCTACAGCTTCTTGCCTCTTTGCCTCTCTTTCTCTTTTCAGGTTTTCCGCCACCTGCCAATAGTAAAGTATTGCAACATTATGGATTGTTAGGTTTTTCATTCAGAGACAATGAAGGGTGTGGGCAGAGTGTTGCGGTTGAGGTAGTTCATACATGCACACAGAAGGGCAAACAGTTCAATGTGTGCTGCAGGCTTAAACTCAGACACACTGGGAATTTTGGGTTCACTTGCAGGTTAGCATCCATCTCTTCTAGGCTCGACACATTTGTCCATTTCTCACTTTTCCCAGGAACGAGTTTGTCTTCCTGAGTGAGTTAGAGCTGCTGCAGTTAGCCTCACTCTGTGTCCTTAATCAATAGGATGCTGATCAATAATACATTGCTGCTGTGCTTCTACCCCCTGTGCACACTAATCTTGTCTATGTTATGTATACAGGGTCTAGAATCTGTTTAAAGTCTGTCAGGTCTTCCCTGTCTGTCCCAGTTGGGAACATATGAATCCGTAGGTTGAACCTCAGCCCATTTCTGCTGTGAATACACTCCCTCCCAGGCTCCATGATGTGGCTGGACCCTGGCTGATCAGTGAGAGGGGTGGGGGAGCAAAGGAGAGAGGGCCCCTGAAAAGGTGCTTTGTGCTGGTTTAGAAGGGCCCGAGGCTTTAGCCTGTCAGAGGTTGTGGTTCTAGGCCAGCAGCCAGGCCTTCAGACCCTCTCGCTGGCAGGGACTGAACTACCATCTGGTGTGACGGGCCCTTCCTGAACTGCTCCGTGAGCTGCACAGAGCCAGGCTGGGCTGAGCTGGTTCGGCTAGGCTGAGACACACCTCAGAGGGCTGCAAAAATAAACCACTGGTACTTTGCTGAAATTCCTTGGCTCCGGAGCCTTAACTCTGAAGATTATTCCCATGGGAGAGTAGCAGAGTGGCCTCACACTGAGCAGCAGAGTACAGGACAAACCTACTTTACTTGTAACCTTTTCTGGATACCTTAAAAATCTCTGGATAAAACAAATCCATGAATGCGATCTGGCTTGTTGATGATTTTATGGGATGATTATGATGATGATAATGGCGTTTGAATTGCACTCAGAAACATGCTCAGGTTGCATTTGGCTGCCCGTGCAGAATTCCTTGACAATTGATGAAAAGAAAGAAATGAAAACAAGAATGAATGGTGCAAGATGAGTCATTATCATCAAAAGTGATTTATTATGTTTTTAGGGAGTCTGTGCCCTGGCTGTCATCAGCAGAGGCAAGTGGGAATGATCAGCGCACTATGTGGTGCTGCAAACACAATTAGGTAAAGAGGCAGAGACAGGCGGACTCCTGACTCACCCAGTTCTTTCATGGGGTTTGTTTACATTTCGGATCCAGACTTATATGGTGCAGGAGAAGTATGTCTGAAGACGGAGTGAAAAGTGTGTCAGAGTGAGTGGCCTGGCAGTTAGACTCATGTAGACTCAGATTTGGTCTGTGGAGTGCATATACTGTAGAGCTTAATGCTGCATTTCAGTCACACTGCTACACATGAGATGAAATCAAAGTTTTCCCCTTCAACTGGAAAGCGAGATAATTCATGGTACATTTAGTATGAGGGAGAAAAATGTGAACCATATTGTGTCGGGTGTGTTAGTGGGGCAAGTTTCTGTTCTTCCCCATCCCCCACCTCCTGCAACAGAATAAAATTCCTCTGCCTTTCTGGAGCTGGCCCAAGCCAAGCAAATTATGGACCAAAATCTTATTATATGAACCTCTGTCACGCAAAAAAAACATCACTAAGCCCCATCTCTAGCTCTCCTTCTCCTGGAACAGGCCCTGTTTTATCCCATTCCTCCGAGCGAGGCCGGTACGTTGAATCCTTGAGGCATCCCTAATCGAAAGGGAGAGAACACAAACAAAAGAGCAGTAACCCAGGGTCTGCAGAGACAGATGCAGAAGAAGAAGAAAAATTTGATTTGATGCAGAACAACAACAAAAGCAAGTCACATCGATAGGCAATCTGGATAATATAGCCCAATGATTGATCAATATATCAAAAAACTCATCATCTCCTCTCTGAGGCTTTGGAGTAGAGTCACAAACCTTGCAGCAATCACAGCTGGAACCATCATGGGGTCCAAAAAAATGTCCATTCTTATCCTTTGGAGGGTCATACAAACCATTAATAAAGGACAATTACATTTCCTTTCATAACTTTTATATTGTTATTGTAGTTATGGCCATCGTTACTATAAATATGAACGATACTGTATTCTCTAAGTTAATTACTGAGCAAGAAACACGAGCAGTCAGACGATCAGATGGGTTTTAGACGAACCCTGTAGTTAGCCAAGCGTATTTGAAAGAGAAAATGAGAGTGAACAGAAAAATGATACTCAAACTGTACATTGTAAATATACATCACAGTTTGGAAGAATCTCTAATAACCGCCACAACTTGCAAGGTGAGGAATGAGATTCAGGAGCTGCTAGAACTGACCGTCCATACTAACAGTAGTTTTGCGATGCGGTTGAGGTACTCACCTGTGGTTTCACCTCCAAATAAAGTGGTTTACGAACCACATTTCAGCAATTGCAATATTATCTGCACTTAGATACGAAAAATAAGACACAAGATGTAATAAACTGCAATAACCCTTTAAAGGATACTCCTGTTCAACACCACGGTAATCTTCATACGACCACCACAGGCCCATATGCATTCAGATTTTGTCCCCCAGCTTTTACCGCCAAAGTTCAGCCTGGTGTGAACCACTCAAATGGCACTGTTGTTTACAGTAGTGTTAAGTGCGTGCCCCTCCAGGATTAGTCAGAGCCATAATCCCCTCTTCATTCCCACTGAGGCCCAGAGTATGTGTAAGTGGACATGGGTGATGGCAGACAAGGAACGGCTCACCAGCCCACCCATTCAAGCTGCCCACGCAGCTTCAAACACACACACTCACACACACACACACACACACACACACACACACACACACACACACACACACACACACACACACACACACACACACATACACAGAACAATACACATGTGAACACACAAATTCAGACGCATACACGCACGCACAAACGAGAGAACACAAGTGCAACAGAGAAAGAATGAGAGCAAATGAGAAAGGTTTTTGTCTTTTTTCCCAAGATATTCCCCCCTTCTTTCTCTGTTCTCCCTGAGTTTTTATGTCATCTCACCTTGTAAAAAGGCTTTATGGTCTTCCTAGGCCTCATGGCTATGAGTGTGGTGAGGTGGATTGTGGGAGCTTTTGAACTCCTCCAGGAACAGCACTTAGTGCGAGTGACAAGAGAGCATCTCCAGAGAGCTTTAGCTTGCAAACTGGGAAACTCTTTAATCAGACTTCCTCTCCTATTCCTGATCTTTTTTTACTTCTTTTTTTCCCCTTTCTACTAAGTCTTACAGAAAGTCAAAAAACTTTAGTGGCTGTTTATCAAAAATTCAAAGTAGAGCTACTGGAGCATACAGTCCAGAAAGATACATTATGCACTTAATATTTTGTATTTAACTGACATTAAATTTGATAATAAATACATTCATTTTTTACCTTTACCATCAACGTCCAAATGAAACTGACCAGTGACTTCCCAAAAATGCATGACTACCTTGAGGTTTTTGTCTCAGTTGTACACTTGCCAAGCCAGACCAGAAGGAAGGAAACTTATCTGTCTTGTCTTATCTGGTTGTCACCATTAAATGGATTTCAGTGAACTCACCTGTGGCTCTCAATTGGTTTCCACTTGCCCTGCAGGTCACACAACACAGGACAGCATGTGCTGCTGCAGCCATTTATATGACGTGCAATATAATATAACTGTTAAAAGAAATCGACATGAGGGACTAAATGGGAAATCCACATGACAGAAAGGAGAAAAAAAGAAAGGAGGGGCTTTGGTCGTATGTTAATCTAATCAGGCACCTATTAGCACTGAGGTCTCATATCAGCAACTGTAACTTCTTCATACCCCCACCTTCATCTCTCCCCCTCTCACACTTTCTATCTTCCAGTCCCTGCGCAGGTCTGCCTGTATAATGTCCACACAAAGCCGATGTGGGGCCTCTCCGAGGTGTTCAACAGCTATGCTCTAAATCATGCAATTAGTGCTCAGCCGAGGATTTATACTTTCTGGCAACAGCACTTCTTTAGATTATGTACGGCCGTGGGGAGACGGCCCTATAACAGGAATGCAACAATAAAAACAATCTGAAAATGAGATTGATTCATATTCACATACAGTACATTGCTTAAATAATTTAGTATATATATATATTATATATATATTATATATATATATATATATTATATATATATATATATTATATATATATATATATATATATATATATATTATGTATAGTATAATGTACATTGTAGTTGCTAAATGAAACCCTTTTAGGTCCTATTTTAGTCATTTTTATGTTTAAACTTCTGAAGGATACCATGCATCTCTTTACCTTTACCTTACTCTTTCAAAAAGCTACAGGATAATCTTAAAATTGCAGGCAATCTTAAAACAAGGCTGTTTTTTGAGTTCCTGAACGTTTTTTACGCAACAGCAGTAATATGGGAATATGTGCTTTAGTATACTGTACTTTATGTATAGTTCTGTGTTTTGTTTTTGACCCTCTCAGTTGAACCCAAAGATTTTCTTTTATCTACCCCCCTCTCTGTGTCTCAGGCGTCAGTCTAACCAGTTTTATGTCTTTTCTCTGGATAAATAAACAAGCTAAAATGAACATAATGAACAGCAAGCAATGACACTGCCTTTCCCGACATGAATGTCGTCACAAAAGCAAATAGTGTGTTGCTTGTCTTTGGACGGAAATCTTATTTTTTTCCCTTACCCCTTGTATTTGCCTTGGTGTGAGAAAGCACCGAAAACTTGCATGTGTACCAAAGGAGCTTACCACAAATTCCTGACAGTGTCCAGTTGTCAGCCGCTGCCTCGAGTCCAAAACCAAAAGCATGAAACATACTAGACCACAGAAAATGCAGCAAAGGAGTCCATTTCCTGAATGGCAAACACACAACACACATGATACTGCACACATATACACACTCCAATAACAACTAATAACTCCCTTTTTTGTCTGCACCAACACATACAGATATGTGAATTAATTCCCAGTGCAGAGCCGCAGAGGGAGAGACAGAGACCCTTTGTGAAGACAAAGATGGCTGTCATACGAACACATTTAGACCTAATTTAATCATCCTAATGATCTTCATCAATCACAGTTGAGGTAAATATGAGTTTGTGTTGGGAATGAATCACATCTGATAAATTGAATCCATTTAATTGGGCAGGCGTCCTGAAGATGAGCAATGAGCTAAAGACATTGCGCAGATTTGATTTCCCATTAGCCTGGTGAAGTGAAGAGGGGCGGTCACAAACCACGCCATCCACTGTGATTGATACAAAGTTTATTTATACGAGGGGTGATGGGCTAAAATGCTGTTATGGAAAAAAAGGTAATCAATTGAGTTTGTTTTAAAAAATACGTTCATGATGGGAATCCTTTCATTTGAGTAGGTGTTAGTTAAAAAGTAAATATTCTCTGCTGAAATGAAAATCATTTGTGCTTAAGATATATGATGCTCTCTCTCCCCTCATTTTCCATCACACCCTCTCTATGTGTGTGTGTGTGTGTGTGTGTGTGTGTGTGTGTGTGTGTGTGTGTGTGTGTGTGTGTGTGTGTGTGTGTGTGTGTGTGTGTGTGTGTATAGTTTCCTGTGTGGCATACTCTCCAGGTTATGCTCTTGGAGAAAATTTATGATGGAGGATGTTTGGTCTTCCTCTGGCTCTAGGGCAGGAAAAGTTTTGAAATATGTGTAAGCAATAAAAGAGACCAGCATGTTGTGTTTACACAGTGCAAATAGTAACATAGGCACGCACTGTAATGCGTACAGACACACAAACACACACACATGCATGCCTGTACGATTCTCAATGGTAAAACACAAAGTCGAGGACAAAGACTGATTGACTGATGAGGGAGAGAGTGGATACTGCACAGAAAGGTTAGAGAGACAAAGAGGTATAGGGAGATTGAGTCTGTGTAATTCTTGGCGCTATTCACACCCTGTTACATTCCTTCCATGTAAGAATGCAGAGTATAACAGCCATTAACTGTAGAGGTTGTCTAACAACAGCCTAGCCCATTTACTATGGTTTAATTTACTGCCTTGTTAATTATCTGGCTGCATTAAAATACACCATTCTGACCAATATTGGGACTGGTGTGCTTAAGTGTGGTTTTTGCAATGTCTGAAAGAGTTATTGTGCAAGCTAGCTTGCTTTCCATTGGTCAGATACAAATTCCTCTTAAAGGCATCAGGTTGTGGGTTATTTAACTTGCCATCTGCCAGATTGAGGAATAGTTGGAGAAATAAACTAAGTAACATTGACAAGATACGGCGGAATGGCATTGTTATCACTGCGTGTGTGTGTATTTCAGTATAGATTGGTTTAATGTGGCCTGATGTGTGAAAGTGTGAAAAGTATACATGTGTGCAAACATTTATCACCCTGCTGCCCAAACGTTGACGAGGTAATGATTACACACTGGACACACTGTTTCTCCCAGTAATGAGCCAACTGGACGGGCTCCAGTGAAAATAGTATGAAGGACGAGATGGTAATCTATTTACCCATTTTCACATTCTTGAAGCGGTTAGGGCTCACCTCAGTGGGGGAAGCCATTAAGCACTTTCTGATGGAAAAACCATACTTTCAATTTACGAATTGCAGTTGTTGGGGTGCTGCTTTCTAGAAGCTATTGATCTAAAACCGCTGATTGTATTGAGGAATGCTGACTTGCACTAAAACAAAACATTTGTGGGTGAGTGATGTGAGCCCAAGAATGCTGCTGAAATCCTTTAATGGGACTTTTGGAAACCCCTGTTCACCCCAACTCCCTCTCCCCACATGGCCGATATCGCCACACTGTGGCATACAGTAAAATGATGGCCTAATTAAGTCGGGGGGTGAGAGGAGGGGGTGCTGGTGGTTAGGTTTCAGGGTCTAACTGCTGCTCTTGGCGCGATGCTATCTGCTCAGACTCAGGGGAGCACAGGGAACCAACATTTGGCCTTCACCCCCCACACTCTTAGAAGCTATGGGTGCAGACAGTTTGGTGCCACGAGGTCCGGAACCAGTAATGGACCGAGTGTTGGCTAATGAGCCCTCTAATGCACAAATGGGAGCATGTGGTGTGGGCCACATCCCCCTGCCTCTTCTGCAGAGCTCACTGAAGATCAGTCTGGGATCATTTTCACATGTTGCAGGAATTGGTGCTTGAAGTTGTCAAGACGCACAATCCCTTTTTATATATTTAACCAGTAATATTTGTTGCTACATTGTAATTTCTACAGTATTTTGCACTGCACTAAATGAAGATTATCTATCAAACACTGGGCAAGTGCTGTGACATCTTCTTCCTTGGGATTTCGCCTCCTCTTTTCTTGTTATTGCTGCACAAACAAAATAAATCACTTCCTATTCACCAGATGAAGTTCTAAGAATCAAAACGGACAATGTCAAACTTTAATGAAGAGTATAGCTTGAACCACAGCTGTGTTATATGCTACATTGGTCAAACAGTTGCCAAATTGACATTTATTTATACAGTATAAAAATGTTGCACATCATTAGAAGAGAGAAAGAATTTGCTTGCCAAATGCAAAGAAAAAAAATCCCCAATCCCCTGCTCCATCAGACCATCCACACGCTGCGAATCGAAGGAGGGTCTGACTACTCCACATAGCATTCCGGGATGGGAGAAAAACGTGCTCTGGTTTACTGGCATTTCTTTAAACCAATCACAATTGTCATGGGCGGTAAACTATTTTCCAGCAGCTCCGCAAAGAGCCACTGCAAAATAGTTGTGCGAGAGAAAACTCAGATTGGACAAATAGTCTAGCTAGCTGTCTCAATTTACCATGCAGAGATCTGAGGAGCAGTCAACAATAGTCCTCATAAATCCAGCGAATTTAAAATTCCAAAACAAAGAAAGTGGAAGGAAACGGAAAATACATGCATCCGGCGGAATTTCCTGCGGTACCGGAGCAATCCCGGAAGTGGAACGTCAATGATATAGACTAGGGCTGACATAGACCTAGTTATAAAGGGAGGTGGACGTCATTTTAGCGTGTGTGAGCCATTTGTTGTATCACTGACACCCACAACATACCAATTGCTTCATCATCTCCCCTCTTCATTGGATGCTTTCCTCAACCACAAACACATCAGTTCATTTCTGACAAAGTCATGACAAATTACAAACCGTTCCTGTGTTTGGGGTTTAGTGGGACGCCTTGGTGGGAGAGATGAGAGCCAAGCTGTTGTCAGAAACATACTGCACACACAACTAACAATGCAGCTCTGGGAACCACCATTGACCATATGGTGGCACTTAGTTGAACTCTTTAATTTCATATATGCCTGCTTAAGAAAGAAAGAAATATGTTTATGTTTATTCCGCTAATGGAATTTGGATTTGTGCAATGGATAAATATTTACAGTCCAGATGAAAAGTCATTCATCAGGTTTATGATGGCTTTGTTGGATCGAAATAGTTGGTGGGATTTCTTAAACATGATAGTTTATGAAATGGAGTTTATCTAGAAGAAGTTGTCATTGTTTCAACATCTCTGTTTATTTTCAGGTGACATCATTTTGTCTTCATAGCTTTGGTGGGATGATCACCCAAAGTGCTGCCATGTAGCCTATTGCTACACTTCTGAACTCAGGACATGCATCACTGCAACTCAAATGAAATACAACATCACATTTTATTTTCAGTTGAACCCGATCCACCAACAAGAGCACACCATCAAGCGGAGGTCTAGTGAACATGAAGCAGCAATATATGAGGTTAGTTTTAGGTTACCAAGTGGATGATGGTCCCCTCAAATAACAGAGAGTTGATTTATTGAAAGGGTAAAAGGTGATCATGGTCCATTGCATCAGATAAGCACCTGGCTGGGTGGTTAGATGGATCCCATCTCAGGAACTGAAGGTAAACATTTCAGTCCTAGAGTCACCTAAATGCACCTGAAAATGAAGGGACAATCAGAGCTTTTCAGAGAAGGCAGCAAGGTGAGTGGGCAGATTGGTCAGGGTTGAGGAGGGCGGCCAAGGCAATAAAGGCTCTGTGATTAACATGAAAATAACTTGGTTGATGGATTTTGTGACAGTAATCAAGTCAATGTGTGTGTTCTGTGTATGTGCAGTAGTATTGAGAGGTTTGCATTACAAGGGAAAAGACAGACACTGTTTGGCGTTATCATTGATCGTAGATGTGGTAATGGATAGAAGCTGGGTTACAGATTGAACTCCAGATAGAGAATGAGAGGGACGAAGGATGAGGAGTGTGGAAGAAAGACACCATCTTCACTACTCAGCGATGTAATGTCTCCCTCTCAAGCTATGATCTCACACGCGTGAGCAGTATCACATGTTCAGAGCTGGCTGTTTCTGTGGCATATTGATATGTAGCTGCAGATAGAGACGAGCAAGAATAGTTGTACCAAACATCTGCTAAGCTGGATGCTGCTGAACAATAAAGCTCATTGAAGTAAAGTAAAGAATGGAATCGATTAAACACATGAATGTGACTGAGCTGACAAGGCAAGTTGAGAGCGTGCGATACAATTAATTCAACATTTTTGGTTCATATAGTAAACTGAGATCAAGAGAAAGGGGGAGAAAAAAGATCATTCCTCCATATTAAAGGCATACTAAAACTCTGTCTTTTGAGTATCAAATACTCACCACTTTTAAGCTTAAAAGGTGGCTCTAAAAGGTTTGCTGCTCTTGGGGCATCCTAATAACCACATGGGTTGCAAGCTGGGGACCTGTGTTGCACGTCATTCCTCTTTCGTTTCTTATAGTCCCATCCGACAAAGAAAAAAAGTTTGGTTTGTTTATGCGATGGACAAGAGCTTGTAGTTAGCTTGGATTTACATTGCTAACATGATATAGTGATAAAATGAGATGTGTTTTGATATAGTTCACAGTCTTAGTTTAGCATGTTAGCATGCAAACTTTTGCTTATGTTTGCATGCCATTAGTTTTGCAGGTATTTGGTCACAAACCAAAGTATTGGACAAATTCAAGTTTTGAGCTGATGATCTCAATGGAAACTCAATGGTGGCACAAGAGGAAAAGTCAGAGAATCACCAAAGTCAGTACGATTTATTCTCAGTTAATGCTAGAATGGATGGTCCATATGGACAACGAAGGCATGACCCACCTCTGATTGGTTGATCGGTTGGTTAGGTTTAGGTATGAGGAGTGAGATTGGTTAAGGTTTGGGTAAGAATATCAGGGTAAGCCAATCAGAGGCACAGTAGGGCGGGTTATGTCTTTGCCGTCCCTCCAGGCCATCCATTCTAGCATCAACCTTTATCCTCTGAGGATAAAAAAAAATATTGGTACAGAATTTCTAAAATGCTAAAATTTCATTTCACAACGTATCGAAACAGCCAAGGAAACATCTCAAAATACTCCTAGTATGTTCCAGAAAATCATTGCTATCAATAAATCCTTAAATATAAATCAATAAATCCCTAAATATGCCACTTCAGTGGTGTAATGAGGAGGTCATAGCACAACTTAAAAGCAGTTGAGATCGTTTTACATTTATTTATATGAGTTCATGTGTGCAAAGAAATCTATCCTATCTGTGCAATGTTTGCATTGGTATTCCTGTCTTTGTATACAGACCTGTAGTGAAGTCTGTATAGTTTTTATAGTTATTCACCTACTCCACTTTTTGTTTTCGACTTACACACGTCACACAAACACAGTATTTAAAGTCTGCCGCTAAAATGCTAATACCTACACTTTAGCCACTGCCACCCGTCTACTGTGTGAAACTATGTAACTCTCCCTTGTCTTGTGCATGATACAAAAAATCATGCCTAGTTCCTCATGCGTTTGGATCGGCCAAGAGCTCTGTCACCAGTTTCACTGCAAGGTGTTGGCAGGGTGTTTGTGTGCACACCACCCTGGGCTGGCCAGAAGACAGTAGTGCTTGTCATGGTGTAACCTCACTTTGCATTCATTTGTATTATGTCCTTTCAGGCCTAAGGCAAACATCTCTATGCTTAGTGACACACAAAAGCACAATAACACATCTCAAAGTGTCCCAGCTTGTGTTTTCAAGTGAACTTGAAATTGTGTGCCCTCATGTGAGAATAAAAATTACAGAATCTAGGCTGTCGGCCATGTAGGAGGGGTCAGAGGAGGAGGAAGTTCTTGGGTAGATGAAGACGAAGAGGTCAAGCTGCCTGTGAACACGGAAACTTCATCTGTAATCCTGATAAAGGGGTGATGGCTGGATTGAGTTAAGTTAAACCAACAACGGCCTGATTGGAGGACAGCTTTATTCACTTCACTGCCTTCAGACGTTCCTGTAAAACCTGCATGTATTCCTTCCGTGCTGCTTCAATGAATGGCCTTTTACTTTCAGGACATGTTTTTGTTTTGTCTCCCAGAAGGCAGCCTCTCTGTGCCTCTTGTAGCTCTGACCAGATCCCTGATGTTTCCAGTTAACCCACAGTGGAAGTCTTTCATTTGAAAAACAGCAGTTTTGCTCCGGGAGCTCTGGTACACCAAGAAGAGAGCCTATCCACATGAAGGCTGATGCTGGCAAAAAAACTTTTACTGATCCCACAAAAACACACGCACTCTCTCATACATACTGTACGGGACTTGTGATTTACGCCCTTCTGTTTAGTCAAGATGCTACAAACCAGCTGCACTAATTGATAACAGTGTAGTTTATGAGTGCGGATCATCACTCATACTTCTGCAAGTGGTTTAGCAAATCTCAGCAGGGTTGTGTGCTTGAACACACAGGCCTGCGTGCGTTGTTTAATGCTATTGGGTTTTGTGTTTTTTCATTTTTAGAATCCATAAATTTAAAGCTGATGGTGATTGAGGTCAGAGAGCCATTTTCCCAGCACTGTGCCAGTTCAAATTTACGAATGTTTATACATCACCAAATCCTGTGACAGTTGTAGATACGTGGAAAATAGTTGATCCTGTTTCCTATCAGGATGCTGTTGCGTGAGATCAGAAAGCAGGTGATGTGAGTAGATTATAAAGCCAAGAAGGCAAACAAGAGAAAAACAGAGCTTAGAGAAGACAGCCAAGATGATTTGTTAAACTCTGTGGCTTTGCAGCACAGTGACGGATGTGTTGCTAGATGGTTGGTCTCAGCTGTGCTGCAGTGTCCTGGACTGCAGCGGTGGGTAACTTGGGTAGTCTTGTTAATACTCAACTGCTGTATCAAGTGACTAAAAGTAACAAAGTTAGTCCTAAACATGCTAGGCAGACAGATGCCCAAGGTGCTTTAGCCAGGCTGTGGTTACATCCACACACTTCTGACACCAGACAGCTCTGTCTCCTAAAAATTATGTTTCCATAAAACTAAACTAAATTTCTCAATTATGTTTCGAGGGAAACGTATTAGGTCCCTGATTACGTTTGTTTTGTTTTTGACACATCACAAATACGTTTCTACTCAAAGTCCACATAGGAAGGAGGTCAGGGTAGATACAGTAGATGGGTCAAACAAAACACAGGACTTTCACCCAGGAGACCGCTGTTTGTGTCCTGTGTAAAAGTCAAAGTTGACACTTATGTAACATACCTAACTTACGTAACACACTTAACCGTCATGTATGTAACATAGCCTACTTAACTTGAGTCACTTAAAATGCTCATATTATGCTTTTTGGCTTTTCCCCCTCTCCTTTATTGTGTTATATATCTTTTTGTGCATGTTCTAGGTTTACAGAGTGAAAAAGCCCAAAGTCCATCCCAAAGGCACTTACCATCTTCCAGAGAAAACACTGTTCACAAACTGCTCCAAACAGCTCTATTGTAGTCCAGCCTTTACTTCCATGACGAACGTGCGTCACTTTGTAACACGTTATAATGCTCGCCTAGCTGCTAGCGTGGCACAACCTCATACTCTGCAACTGACAAGCTAGCAGTGCTAACCTAGCTACTCTGCATGTGTGACTCCAAACAAAGATAGGAACAGAAGTGAGATGTCTCACTCTGTTGTTAAAACAGAAAGCTCAACACACAGGGTGAAAAGAGGAGCTGCAGCAATGTGCAGTACAACAAAAATATGGTGTATTTTGAAAATTAAGCCATGTAAACCTATTCTGGTACAACCTCTAAATACAATTATGAACCTGAAAATGAGCATAATATGAGCACTTTAAGTAATGTATTTAACTTACCCATGCAATTCAAGTTACGTAACAAACTTAATGACTTATTTTAACCCAAACCATGATCTTTTTCTAAACCTAACTAAGAAGTTTTGTTTTAATTCACAATGTTGACATTACTGTGACCGTTTCACAATGTGCGCTGGTATGAGGACGTGTTGAAACAAACATTTTCCTTGAAACTTAATTGAGATCGTAATTTTTTAGGAGAAAAGGGTTGGACGTCAGGATACAATGCACTGCATTAAACACCCTAATGCCAAGTGCGCTTGATGAAAGCATGTCGCTCTGTATGAGTCAAAGGTACCTGGCTGATGATAATAACAGACAAGAAGAGGTGAGGAATGGAGAGGGAGAAAAGTAGGGAGTAAAAGGGACACAAAAAACATATTTACTAGCTTGCACAGTAGATCACTCTCACCCAGGGGTGTAGTCAGGAAAGGATGGGCTGCTTTAACGACTTCTTGGCAGCTGTGAGAGGAAGGGAAGGATGGAAGATCAGATTTTCCTCTCACCTGAAACAGTTATAATCCAGCAAGAGTAGCCTACCTGCTCCTGTCGGCATCATAGGCACGAGTGGCAGGTCAACTAGAGTGATCACTGTGAGTCAGAGATTGGACATTACTGAACCAGATTATTCAGATACAGAGACATATCAGATACTGATCATTCATGTAAACAGGCTATGAAGATCAATTAGTTTAAACATCAAATTGGTTTGTAAATATTTTGCTGTTTTTATCATTTTTGCCACGGTTACGTTGTCAAGTGGTACTAAAAACTTTGCGTGTTGGTGCATTTATGAAAGCTCTGACATCTGAAATGATGTATGGGCAATGAATGCTGCATTCATGAGCAAGAAGATAAACCAGAACAACAAACAATAAAATGTACATTTAAAAGTGTGAGAACCTGTGCTTATGATCATACCTTAGATTCAAAAAGTTAGTGTTTGGCAGCCACTGTCAAGTGTTTATTTTCTGGGTGTCCTTGAATGCACCAACAAGTAGACTGCATTGCCAAGCGACAATTACACTCTGACACTATGACTTTGACAACACAAAGGAAAAAGAGATGTTTATTAGGTTGCAATAACCATCTAATGCAAAAGTCTGCAAATGTATTCTCATGGATATAATGAACATAATAAATTGAAACTAATAGCTAGAAAAGTCAGCAGTAATGTAAAGAACATTTTGTCGTTCATGGTTTAAGGTGTGTAAAACAAGCCATCATGGTCGAATGACTGTTTGAAAGTGCAGGTGTTGCATGTTTTTACTTTTTATCTAACATCTGTCATGATGTGAACACTGAGATAAGTTGTCACTGAAAATACAGTTTAATACACTTTTACCCTGCTGAAGCCTACTTTTCAAAATCATCTCATAACAGGTGTACTTGTTAAAGTTACAGGAACACTTACTTTAATGACATTTTATTGCTTTTCCCTCTCACATTACCTCACAACTTTCATATTGTTTTTCAACAAGATGGCACACGATGGCTCACCTTCCCATCAGGAACAGCAGCAGTAATAATAATACACTGCCACAAGACAGGAAATGTAGCAAGAAGCTGCATATTCCCTATTTTTAAATGTACTACTACAACTAATAAAAGGGGCAGCCTATGGCTTGGTTTTGAGCATGAGTCAAGACATTTTTGACACCTTCAGCTCAAAGATTACAGTGTTTCAAAACTAAAGGATATATTTGCTTTTAGTTGCGTCTTCAGCCTCTGGGTAAAAAAATAGGATTAAGCAAGGAGTCAGTGGGAAGTATTCAACTCCACACCTGCTCACTGCTACTGGGGAGAAACTCTGTTACTCAACTCCTTGGAACAACCCTTAATACCCAAAAGACACACAGAACACTGAGGTGTTCCAACTTGTTGGAGGACAAACAGAAAAGATTACCGCTAAATAGTTGCTGCACACATCCACTGCAGGGTGGGATAATTACCCTGCCAGACTGCAACACTGCTAAAAAAAGAACAACTTGAATAAAGCTCCTCCAACTTGTGTATTTATTGTCTTGCCCTGCAGCGTGTGTGTCTTCCTGAGAGTGGAGCCCTGTCTCTCTGTGTGTTTGGGACCTACCAAAAAGTCCTAAAGCAGAGACAATCTGAAAAGCCTGCCAGGCTCGCCGGCACCCAGGCATTTTTAGAGCAGCCATTCATGGCATGAAGTCATCCTGCAAGACTACACATGCAGCCTCACCAGTACACTCACCAGACAAGGGAGAAGAGCAATACTTTCTCTTACCCACTGATTAAAAGTGCTCGAGGGGAAGAGGGAGACTTGGCAGGATTGGTGGGAGAACTATCATTGTATTGAATTGTCACTAAATTATTGTTTACTATGTTAAAGGTGCCCTGCCACACAAAAACGTTTTTACTTGCATTTTTTGAAATATGTTCGGTCCATATGTGTTTGTGTTATGTCGTTAATGTGAAAATGAACTGCTACCTCCTCTGTCAGCTCTAGTCACTGAAAAGAAATAAGCGGGAGAAATCAGGCCAAAACAAAAGCTGGTCAGTCTGACATGGTGTTGCCTGAGCTCATTACTATTCATGAGCTCGCCCAGTTGCGCTGCGTAAAGGATGCTGACAGCCAGGCTCTCATTGGCTAGCTGTTAGCCAATCAGAGTCAAGCAGCTTAGCTCGTTGAATATGAATGAGAACTGGCACAAATCGAGCTGCGTCTTCCTGCAGACTTTCCATACCAAGCTAGAATGGCTTTTAACAAGGTAACCAAGGCATTTATTGGGTTGGAAAAAGTGGTTATGATTGGTGATTTTAATATTCACGTTGATTACATTTCTTGCACCTTTGCTGTGGATTTTTTTTAATGTCACTGAGTCTTTTAATTTTATTCACCATGTGTCTGGTCATACTTTGGACCTTGTTTTTACACTTGGTCTTAATCTTGACTCTATTTGCTCTGAGGAGCTGCATGTTACTGACCATGACTGCATTTTATTCAGCCTGTCCTTTAATTTAGATGTACGGCCCAGTAAACGTATAAGCTGTTCTCGCATCTTAAATCGCTTCTCAGCTGAAAGGTTTTCTGCAGCTTTTCACCAAAGTACAGTGTTGTTTTCTAATGCTGATTGCTCATCAGTTTTGGATAAAGTGGCTCCAAGTGAAATGTGACTTGTTCCCTCTATCAACTCATCCCCATGGTTTAAGTTTTAAGTTTGTAAGTTTATTTGATTAGGACAATGCACATTAATCAACATTTCTGTAAATGTGCCAGTGTTAGCCAGTCGGCTAATTTTCAACTGTAGTCCTAATTACCTAGCATGCATGTCTTTATGGTGGGAAGAAACCGGAGCACCTGGAGCCACCGTGCTGCTGAGGTTAAATGACTCCACTCGCTGTTTTCGATATCATTCGATCATCACAAAGAACTATTATCTGAATATAATAACATGGTTAAGGAGGCGAGGACATCTTACTTTTCTAACCTAATTTCTTCCAGCAAGCGTAACCCAATATTGTCAATCCTGCCCCTCCCGAAGTGCCAGTGTATTCAACAGGGATGGACTGGGGCTAAAAAAAAGCCCTGGACTTTCTCCCAAATAGGCCCATCATCCGGCCATTCGCCCCTAGCCGTGCACGACAGACACTAGCCAGGATGTCCTGATACTATGCCATAATACTGTAGCCTATCAGACTATCAGACAGGTATTCACAGCAAGTAACATCTCAAAACCAATGATGATAATTGGGGTTGTGTTTATTAATGAAGCCTCAGCCTTCAAATAAAAACATTACATTGAAAATAAAATACAAATAATGAAATGTCACTGGCTACAGAAACCCCAAATTACACAAACTTATAATTATAAAACAGTACAGAGTATTACTGACAACACTTAGATAAAGTAGGCTACTTGCTGTACCTGAACATGGGGATTAGATCTTAGACTCAGATAGTCTGTGGGCCTATATCAAAACTACTGAGAGTGTTAGTTACTATATACTATAACTTATAACTATTATTCAAATGTAATGTAAGCAAATTTAATTTTGGTGAAGTAAAAGTTTCTCTGTTTCTCTTTCACAAACAACCACCAGGTCTTTGCCAGTTCCACAATAGTAAACGCCAATATTTGGCGTTTTCTACTAGCTATTGTCACGTCTAATGATGTAGGCCTACGCTTCTTCCTCAGTTTTTTTTTACACGTAGCATTTAAGTCATTGTATTAGCGCCCCCTGCTGTTGGCTGTTAATATTGCTTTATTAGACTTTTTTGTGCCGACTGTTCTGGACTTTTCCCGAACGCACAGATTGTCAGTCCGTCCCTGGTTTTCAGATAAGGACTGCAGTGACTTTCTATTTTTCTTTGAAAATTAGATCAGAGATGTCAGGAATAGAATCATCTCTTCTGCTACTGCATGTTCTGTTCATTCTGCTCGGCCATCAATTTGGAATCGTTTTGCTCCTACTTCACTGCAAGAACTCAACTCACTGACTTGGTGAGCCCTGGAAGGTGTTATACCAACTTCCTTATTTAAAAATGTCCTTGGGTCTGTGAGTACTTGTGTGCTCTCTATAATCAACTGGTTGTGTCCCATTGATTTTAAAAATGCAGTTGTTCAGCCACTATTAAAGAAAACCAATCTGGATCCATCAACGCCCGCAAACTATAGGCCTATCTCCAAGATGCCTTTTATTTCCAAAATTTTAGAAAAAATTGTTGCCAAACAACTCTGCTGTTTTGGCCACACACAACATTCTAGACAAATTTCAATCTGGCTTCCGTCAGAAACACTCTACAGAAACCACTCTTCTTATGGCGTTTTTCCATTACATGGTACCTGTTCGACTCGCCTCGACTCTTCTCGCCTTTTTTGCTTTTCCATTACGAAAAAAAGTCCCTGGTACCTGCCAACAGGTACTTTTTTTAGTATCACCTCCGTCAAGGTTCCAAGCGAGCTTAGCCGATACCAAAAGGTGACATGAAAAGCTGCAGACTACTGATTGGTCAGAGAAAATCGTCACTAATCACTGCGTCATCATTGCTAGCGACAGACGGGGGTGTCCTGAACAAACCCGCCATTTTTAAATAGTTTAGCCAGCAGTGTTTTTTTTGCTGACTCCAGCTTCTTTTGAAACAAAATTTTTCTTCTGGCTGTGGCAACAGCCACATGCCGAGACTCAAAAACAACACACCTTCGACGTTCTGTGTGTGTGTCGTGACCAGCCACGCTCGCCTCAGGCATGAGACGGTACTAAATTTGCAATGGAAAATGGAGGACGGGTTGAGTCGAGCTGAGTAGAGTAGAGTCGAGCAGGTACCATGTAATGGAAAAAAGCCATTAGACAGTCTCTCTAGGATTTCGCGGCCTTTATTTTAGATTGTTGCGACATCCAGCTGTATGTTTCTTTTAAACCGGAAGAGACTAACAAAGTGTCAGTACTGCTCAAATGTTTGTCTTCCATTAAGGACTGGATGGCAAACAATTTATTGCAGCTTAATGAAGATAAGATATTGTTGCTCCAGATACTACAGCCTCCAAGGTTGTTTAGCTTTTGGAGTCCCTTTCTTCAGCGGTACAGTCCAAACTCCAAAATCTTGGTGTTATATTCGATCATAATATGTTTCTTGACCAACATATCAAATCACTAACCCGCACATGTTTCTTTCAACTGAGAAACATTGCTAAACTTAGAGCCATGGTTTCGCAATGTGAACTTGAGATGATCATTCATGGTTTTATATCATCAAGGCTTGATTACTGCAACTCCGTTTTGACCTGTCTCAGCAAGTCTTCCCAGGACCATCTACAACTGGTCCAGAACTCTGTTGCAAGGCTGTTGACCAGGTCCAGCAGGATGTCGCACATCACTCTTGTTTTATCCATGTTACACTGGCTTCTGATCAAGTTCAGAATCCAATTTAAAGTTCTTGTTCTTACATATACAGTAAAGCATTGCGTGGTCAGGCACCTGTTTATATCTCTGACCTGCTCCATCCATACACTACTAACAGGTTACTCAGGTCTTCTAACCAGGGACTACTGGTGGTCCCACACACTTGTTTGAAACCTAAAGGTGACCATTCCTTTGAAGTGGTATCTCCAACTCTGTGGGATGCCCTTCCTATTACCTTACGTTCTGCAGTCTCGGTTGACGCTTTTAGAAAGCAGCTGAAGACACACTTGTTTCAACTCGCTTTTGTCTGTAATTTTGGGTTTTTAAACGTGAATTATACTAGCCGCATCCAAGGTGGCGTGCGCCATCGTGATGACAAAATGACGTTTTACGGTGCGCGAGCAGAGGTCGCACACGGGTCTTTTTTTTTCACCAGTGTGCGACAAATCGGAAACGAGAGGCCTGAACGAGTTCGCCGACAACCGGATGCTAGGACTCTCAGAGTGACTGGAAGTCTCTCTTGTAAACTTACTAGGTTAAGAGGAGTTCTTTTATGGTGAATGAAAGGCTTGATCCGACGAAGTAGCTCATCGAATCGAATCGAAGCATTGACGGTTAATGCTGCTGCCAGTTCTGCCATTTTTTTACCTTTTTCTTCTTCTTCTAGTCCGTAGAAAGAGCAACGTCGGTAGCCTTTGCTCATTAGCGCCACCTCTGTTCAGGAGAAGACTGCAACTAGTGTCGCGAGCACCAGCGCAGGTATAAATAGTCACAGCGATCCCATGATGTCACATTTGCACGCACCAGCTGGGCCGAATCTAGTATGTAAGAGCCTTTAGTCTTCATTGGTATTGTATTTGTTTTTGCTTTTTTATTTTCTGTTTTGGATCCTATTGTATTTTATCAAATGTCTATTGTGTGAAGCACTTTGTGACTCTGTCTGTAAAAGGTGCTATATCAAATAAATTATCATTATTATTATTATTATTTTCTTTTCCACAAAAAATGTTACAGAGTCCATGGTAGAACTTCAGACATTACCACAAAGTAATGAAATACGTGTGGCAGGGCACCTTTAAAGGGTCCCTTTTCCCAAATCAGGAATACATATATTCTTAGCTAGTATTTTCAGCTTTATGTGCCCTGGTTCCATAAAAAATAGTTGCTATGAGCTGTACTTGATATTCAGTGCATTAATATAGCAGCAAACAAATATTTGCTATGTAAAGATATAGTTCAGTAATGGCGTTCTGAGCAGAGAATCAAATTACAACACACACAGAGGGAGTGTGTTGTAATCCGAGTTTCTCTGTTCTTTGTTTTGATAGCCTGTCTGGCAGTGCGTGCATGTTCGTGCATGTGGCAAGTTTTTTTTAAATATTTCAAATATTGGGGAACAGTCTGAGAGAACACTGTGGAGGCAATCCCAGACTCTGAGTATTTATTTGTTAAGTTGTTTTGTTATAGTTAAGTATAGTACTTTATTTCGAGTAAAGTCCCTTTAAATTTTTGGTAAATACGCTAATTTTCTTTTTTGCCAAGATGAGAAGAATAATACCACTCTTATGTCCTTTGCTTTGTCCGAAGTGAAAGTTCTCATATTGTGAAAAGTGAGATTTCCATGTCTTTATTGATTCTAAAGCAGGTTGAGGTGCTAATTATTATCAAAACGCTCAAGCCACAGAGAAATGCACACAGCCTGTATTCCGACACTGTGCCTTTAAACGAGCCATCAGGACTTCCGTATGGTTATGATGTCACAACTATATTATGTATAGTCATTCCTTGGCTGCAATGATGGTGCAAAGACTCAGAGGCTTAAAGAGACAGGTGCTAAAACGGAGTGTTTCAGACAGAGGGTGAATATAAGTATATTCAGACAGACAGTATGAGAAAATTAATGTGTTTTAACATTAAACCAAGTAAACGTAATTCTTTGAAATTTTGTAGGGGTTACTATCGAGCCAATTTGCCACGCCCAAGCCCTAGACCCCCATTTGATGTAAATATACACCAGTTATGATACCTGTGCAAAGTTTCATAACTTTCCAAGCTTGCATGCCACTCAAAAATGTGATTTATTTGGTGGAATAATAAGAATTTTATCAATTTCAATAGGGCCTTCGATGACCGACAGTACGAAAAAATTAATGTTTTAACATTAAAACAGGTAAACATGTTCTAATAGAAACCCAAAATACAAGTATGAACCTGAAAGTGAGCATGATACGGGACCTTTAACAAAATAAGCATATAATCACAATCTGCACACATTGTACCAATCCGTGCAAAAACCCAAGTGTCGTTTCTGTAAGCTAAGCTAAGCTAACCTGCTGCTGGATGTAGCTTCATATTTAGCTTCCCCAGTCCATCTGGCCCATCAATTTTGTTAAAGTAATCGGAGTACTCTATATATGCATTCCATACAATTATCCACTCTATCAGACCCCTGACATGGCCAAGTTTCACATCTTTAGTTGCTTTTTAGATAGCAGATAATGGCAAGTCACAGGAATACTATACTGTTCCTCACAAGCCAACCTGACAAGATATCAGACACACCACAGAATGTAATGCAATGACACATAAAATAGTACACTATGTCATAACTACCTGCGTGCTGCAAAGCTATTTCTGTACCACTTCAAACCATGTTTTGTTTTCATCTCTCTTCACACACTTCCTATTATCTTGTAATAATCTGACAATACTTAAAAGCAATCTCATTCTACCAAAATGACAATGTTGAGTAAATTCAGGGTGTGACGCCAGTGTGTGTGACAATGTGTTGCTCAGTATAGAAGGTGACCCGGGGATAATCACCTCAGTGGGTCTGTTTGCGTCACATGGGGGCAACAGGCGTCTGCTTTATGGCTGGGTGATGACAGTTTTTCTAGACTATGGAATCGCAGGGGAAAAAATCCACACAAAACACAAGGATACACACCCGCTCAGATACTGTATAAGCAGCACACACGCACCCACACTAACAAACAGTACACTCAAGGAAACTCATTTCACACTAATCTAGCACCCTGAAATTGTGAGATACTGTGACAAGGCAGAGGATAAGAGGAAAAGAAGACAGAGAGTGAGCGATGAACAGAAAAAGACAGACACTTTGATTTTCACTGTTCTTAAATTAAAGAGGTCACGACAAACACTAAAACATGCACAATGCACAACACAAACCGCACACTTGAACACACACCTCCGTTACATCCGACTGCAGCCCCTTACTGCAATAACAGAAGAAGAGAGAAACCCCAGCAGGCCCAGTCAGCAGACATAACTGTAACAGAATACCAATACCAATATACACCAGTGAAAGTCTGATTCTAACCCAAAGGACCACACTAGTGGGTGTGTGGAGAATTTAGCCCATTTACCCTGCTGCAGATAATTTTTCAAGGCATGTGTTTTTAGGTTGATAACCTACTTTGCTTTTCATTCATTCCATGTAAATCAACATGCTATGTCAAATTATCTTAGCGGGATAGTGTTTTGCAAGCAACCATTAGTGGTGCATATCAGCAGCTAAACTCCTGTCTCTGGCAAGGTATGTTTTTGGAAAATCTGAACCCAAAAACACAATCAATAAGCAAACATTGACAAGGATCATTTATAATTTGAATGTTTTTTTTGCATTAACAAAGGTTGCTGTTCCACAACTAGCATCCAGCAATGAGTAGACTTGAACAAACCAAAGGTGGGAACTCTTTAAACAGTCCCTGTTGACAACTGCATGACAATACCATAATAATGTAACTCTAAAACGTAAATAATGCTCTAATGCAGGGGTCTTTAAACCAAGGACCCCTTAACTGAAAGAGAGACGGAACAGGGACCCCCTATACATATATTGTATAAAATGAAGTTGCATACAATAAAGCCTTTATACATTTTTTGCATAGAATACTAAGCTAATAAAATAGCCTAGTAATTGTTGGCATGGTTTTATAAATCATGTTTTAATGTTAAACATGTGTGGCACAGTGAATCCTTAGGATATACAGTATCTGTGGATGGCTACCTTAGTGCCTACCTTACCTATAGGACAGTTAGCAGTGGGGATTTATATTTGCTAATAATATGTTGGATTCATGCTAAGACTTTTTTAATTTTGGAAAAGACTTTCAAAAATGAACAATAATTTGGAGGCCCCCCTGACTTGACTCTGAGGCATAGACTGTTAATATTAAAGGTGCTCTAAGCGATGTTGGGTGACGTTACCTCTTGTTGACGTTCAAAGTATTTTCAAACAAAACTAGGCTAGCTCGCCCCTCCCTCCTCCTCATCCCGTTCCCTCTCCGTGCTTCCGTGCACTAACCCCCCCAACCCCCACCCCCAAATCCTTTTTGTCGGTTATTGGCTGGAACGTTGGAACACTGTTATGCTTCGTGGTGCAGGTTGGCACAGATTGTTGTTGTTGGTGTTTGTGTAGCCTGGGCTGTCTACAGAGACTGCGTTTTTTTTGTGTGTTGAGGGGACAGGCAGCTCGCAGACAGTGAGGAGATGTTTGCTGTATGTGACAAAAAATGTTGTAGCCTAAAAAACGCGTGACATCGCTTAGAGCACCTTTAATGGACCAAGCATCCGGTTCGGCAAAGTGCTGCAAATTTTTCTGAATTCCAGCAGGGGGCGTCACGTGAAAAAGGAGTTCGGTTTCTGCAGAAGTCTATGAGAAAGTGACCCATTTCTCACTTGATTTATTACCTCAGTAAACATTTTCATAAAGAGTTTAGGGTGTCAATCGCTAGTTTTGAGTCTTCTGCAATACAGAATGATGTTAATTTTTTGAATTATGGTCTCGTTGATTTTAAAATCAGCAATAAAGCAGGGGGTGTTTTAGGGCGTGGCTATGATGTGATTGCCAGTGAAAGTGTGTAATGTAACGTGGCTTCTCCCTCACTCCTCCCTCTCGTCTAAAATCGTCACATCCGCAACCAGGATGGCTACGCCCGTAACGGCAAACTCGACGACTCATAGCAGATCTCCACAAACCAATGGGTAACGTCACACATGCTCTGTCCATTAATATTAACAGTCTATGCTCTGAGGACCCCCTAGGGGTCCCAGACCCCCTGCTAAAGATCCCTGCTCTAATGTAATATAATTTAATTGTGATTATGCAACCAACTGCTGTGTAAAAGTCCTAATATCAATGTAACTTTAAACGTATGCAACAATTGAAACAAGCTGTAACAATAACCATTTTCGGGCCAACAGAAAGTAGACAATGTGCAGACTAATACTGAGCAAAGTAAGGAGAGGTGACGTGGTTACATTAATCAAACAAATGATCACCAGTCTCAGTTAATTCCCAACCCAACCCCACGTTTGAGTCCACTTGAGGCAGAAAAATGTCTTTTTCCCTACACTGATCTTTTGGGTGGAGACAGCTAATAGAAAAGACATAGAGGAAGAGAGATGGACAAATGGCATGTCTGGCATGTATAGTGTTTCTGTAGTGTGCTCCAGCCAAATCACTGATGAGAAATCACTCTCTGCTCAGCCACAAAAGGGAGCTTAAGTTACCCTGTGACTAATGCACTGTCCCTCTTGTTTCCTCCACCTTTTCCAACCTCCTTCACTTCCTCTCATCTCATCTATTTTCCTGCTGATTAAATCTTCCTTTTGCTTTTGGATCCTCACTTCCAATCTTCTATCTATGTCTTGTAGAGCTCTCTTACTTATCTCTGTCCACCTTCTGGCTGGAATCAGGTACACACCAAACTTTTACGTCATCGGCCACGACCCCACGCTTACAGATGGAAATAAGCGAAGATTTGTACTTGGTTGGCAAATGGGCCACTATGAGGCTCTCAGGAGTCACTGAGGGGGGGTCTCTGGAGTTCAAAGGTGAATGATATCTTGGCGCTGTGAGCTAGAGTGATGAGGTGATTTGGAATGCTGAAACAGACTCCAGACAGAATCAAGTATCAGTCCAAATCCCTGCTTGTTCAGATCCATCAACTCCGGAGTGTCTGTGACGTTTAGAAATAGTAAATCTTGCTGATGTTGTGCAATCTCTCTTTTTCCTCTCTCTTCAGTTTTGTCTGTCTCTTTGACACATAAACACATGCATACACACATTTTTCTATACATGTGAGGACCTTTGACTTCATTCAGTTGCTCACCTCAAAACTTCACCCACTACATAACTTTAAACTTTAAGGACGATGCAGAACTATAAAGGTTACAAAAAGAAAATAAATTATACAACATTTTAAGAAAATCAAATAATGATAAAAAGCAATAATAAAAACATAACAGCTATGCATTTTTTGAGTATGATAAAGTCTAAGAACAAGCCCTTGAATGAAAGTCGTGAGTGGGCACCATGATCTGTCACTGAATCCATCTTTCTTTGTTTTGCGATGTTTTTGATACTATTGGAGCACAGCAGTACTCCACTGCATGCAATTCGAATTGCCAATTGCAAAACGCATAGCCATTTGAATAAAGAGGCCAAAAAACATTCCATAATGGCACAATTTATTGTTAGAACCAATGGTAACTTTTCATCTATCCTTGGATGTACTTTAAATATACAGTAAGCCCTTACTTAAATCATATTGTAATTCTACAATAAATTTAATCATAAACCTCAGCCAAAATGACATAACTTTGTAGAAATATCCCCTTTCCAAAGCGTTAAAAGTTTAAACTGTTTCTCATAAGTACAGCAGCATGTGCACATATAGTACACAAACTTGCTTTTATTGAATTTAGACAGACACACAGATATCAGCAGCAATTTGATTCATCACACTGTCTTTTGGTTTTAATGCCAGTTCAGACTGCTAGTAAATCAGTTCTGTTGGATGCTGTGTGCAGGACTTTGAAACAAATCCCCTCGTTTTCTTTAAACTGGTCCACATGGTGAGGTATCTGGACCGTAATATCCCTGATCCCTCTCCTTCTATTGGTATGTCTTACCAGTTGGATCCACTTTCACACACTGGACCTTTTTCTTCAGCTATACATTAAAACATATGACACATGATATTAATTATACATTTTACATAAATGTGCACTCATAATTGCACCCCCCCCTCCACATAATCTCTTACTACAGTACCTCTATCTATGTACAAACTTACTCCACTATCTCTGCCCACTGCACACACTTGGACTAAAATTGAAAAAATGTCACAGCAAGCAGTAAATCACAATATTTCAACCTCTATTTTACAAGTAATTTTCAATGTAAAATGCTGGAGAGAGATTTTATTCCAACACAAACCAACTTGTTTCAAGAGACCTACCTGCCTGAGAATAAAAAGCAACACCAAAGCAGCAGCAGCAGCAGCAGCAGCAGCAGCTTGGGTGACAGTGTACAGTTTCCCCTGGACACAGCTGAATGCACTGCTTCCATCCACTGAAAGTGTGCCGCTAATGTCTCATAATTGCAAGCATGTGTGTGAATGTATTAAAGAATGGCAGCTCAAACACTATTTTATATGCAGGGTATTTGTGCAATCACTTTCAACTTGAGAATGTGTCTGACCAGGCAGGAAGCTCCACAGCTGAGGGGCCTAAACCAAGCCTCAGCCTTGGGTAATAGAGCAAGCTGTATGAACAACAGAGGTAACAGTCTGATGAAGTTAAAAGCTAACCAAATCAGTGTCAACTTCTAAGTCCCTCCTTGAAAGAATAATTGAACATTTTGAGAACTAATCTTATTTGCTTTCTTGTAGAAAATTAGATGATAAGATTGACACACACCACTTTCCTTTTTGTCCGTTTAATATTAAGCTACAGCCAGCAGCCACTTAGCTTAGCATGAAGAATGGAAGCGAGGGGAAATAGCCAGCATTGCATCTGCTTAATCTGTGGAAGAACCAAAGTGTAATAATGTCAATTTATGGTTTTACAGGGGGAAAGCTAGAGGCTGTTTCCCCTTATTTCCATGTGCTAAGCTAAGCTACCCATCTTCTGGCTGATGCTAAGGGACAGCTTTGAGAGTGGTATTAATCTTAACATCTAATTCTCAGCAAGAAAGCGAATAAGCTTTCCAAAATGTTGACATGTTCTTCAGAGGCTCGTTTACAGAGAGTTTTTCTTTTTTATTGGTTTGCTTTTTAATGGCAACCTTTGCTCTTGTTATTCTGTTTTTATTTGAATGCATCCTGATTACTGCTCTGTTATTTGTCGTGAAGCACTGACTTTGTTTGGAGTATCAGAATTTTGCTTCACTTTCTTTCTTCTAGTGTAGTAATCTGCCATACCATTTTTTTGTTCCAAGAGACAGCTTCCTGGCATATTTAGAAAAAAACAAAGAAACGGTAAAAATTTACATTTTCTCATTGAATTTTCGAAATGTTTCTTGTTTTAAGAGAAATATGTCCTGACAGCCACATATGAGACGTAATGTGTAGTAATATGATACAATAGAATAATAAAACAAAATAATGATAGTAAACTAGAACAATATAATATAAACTATTATTGCCAGAATACATTCGATCATTGACTTAAAACATACTCAGACCCTCCACAGTGACACTTTATCCCTTTCATTTCTATACATCTCTGTTCCTGGATGCCAGAGTGAGCAGTAAATCCCAGCTGGCAGAGACTCTGACAGTTCAGCTCATGTGGATCTGTGGATAATTATGTGTGCCTGTACACGAGTAAGACGTCTCTGAGCTGTAAAGAACTGAGGTGAAACAGGCCAAAATAGGCATCCCGACCTAATAAAAGCCCCTTACAATTAATGTGTGGAGGGTACAAGTCTGCACTTCTTCCCTGGTCCTGATGTTAAACCAACAAAGGTGAGGGAAGGGTAAGTGCTTGAACGGGCATGCCGACTGCCGGAGTCAAGAATAATTACTGCAAACGATGATGAAAAGCAGCACTTCTTGTATCGAATATATTCCACTGCCATTGAGTGAAAAGGCCACATACCCTGTTAATTGTCAAGAAACACAACGTCTGAGTGTGCATTAGAGTTTAGATTCTCGGCCCAAGCCCGAGCCCGACCCGAGCCCGGCCCAAAGCCGTTATTTTCCGCCACTATCCTTGCTTGATCAAGCATTTGTGGTTTTTTTAATCATTAGGCTACTTTATTCGCCTAATTGGGTGGGGAGAAAGCTATGCCATAATCAGAAATATTATCTATATAGGCTATATTTAGGCCAAAGTAACAAATGTGTCCAAAAAGTTACACAAGTTGGACTACAGTTACAAAATGCATGCAATGCATGTCATGCAGGGAGTCTCCTCCTCTCGCACACATCACACCGGGGCTGCTGGGCTGTATGGTGTAGCTTAAGTGCAACATGGAGCTTGAGGATGTAAAGAAAAAAAGAAAAACAGGTGAATTACCTTTGAGCAAGTTTGGAGGAAAGTAGGAGGTATGGAACCATTTTAAACAAGTCGTGGGCAGTGACAACATGTGTGTCGGCTTTGTCGAGTGCGTTAGGCTAAGTGCGGCACGCTGCTCGCCTACGACAGCAAATAAAACGGGGACTTGGATGATGAACAGACACATGAAGCAGGCTCACCGTGGCAGAAAAGATGATAGTCAGCCTTCAACGTCCTCTTTTGTTACTTCTCCAAACATGAGGGCGAAGCAAGCCCTCACAGAGAAATGCGTTGAGTTCAAACAACTCTGAATTGTAGTTGAGAACGTCAGTTGTAACGGCCCACGTATTAAAAAAGTGTCGGGTTGAAATCGGGCTCGGGCTCATAATTCCAGTTAATGTGTCGGGCTGGGCCGGTCTCTAACGTGCACAGGCTCGGGTTGGGTCGGGCTTGATTTTTTGGGCCAGATCTAAGCTCTAGTGTGCATATGTGTTTGTGCTTTCACATATAGGTGTTTGGTGTTGCGGCCGTTTGCAGA
Source organism: Sander vitreus (assembly GCF_031162955.1). Taxonomy (NCBI): domain Eukaryota; kingdom Metazoa; phylum Chordata; class Actinopteri; order Perciformes; family Percidae; genus Sander; species Sander vitreus. The sequence goes on along the minus strand of NC_135871.1, from coordinate 9,826,615 downwards.
AACCAGTTGCGTAACTTGACAACGAGTCTCGAGGTGTGTGTAGTGTTGGGTTGCCTTGTTGTCTAGGGAAAGCGTTGTGTTTCAATCTTCTTCAGGAATCCGAGAGTTCAGCTCGGTGAGCACGTGGACAGTTAGCCGGGAGGGAAAGCCTGCGATTGGCTTGGAGAGTGAAAAGCATCTCTACAGCAGCAGCTTGGGTGACGGTGTACAGTTCTCCCTTGACACAGTTGAATGCACTGCTCATGCACTGAAAGTGTGCTGCTAATGTCTCATAATTGATAGCATGTGTATGCATGTATTCAAGAATGGGGGTTTTTCCAGTTATAGCAGCTTAAACACCCCTTTAGAGGGGATTGTGAAGTCACTCTCAGGTGTTTTGTGCTTGTGTTTATGAACACGTATCTGTGGATCTGGGTCTACGTTTGTAACTGTAACCATCTCTGTGTGACTGGAGCAGGTTTAAGCTGCTGGGCCGGTCCTTAGGTGAGCCACCGAGGCAGTATGGGTAAAACGATCCACCTGAGAACCTCCCAGGGAATTGTGGGCCATTGTGCTGAGGAAAAAGGCAGAGCCCTCCAGCGTGTGTCTACTGAATAAAAGCCACTTGTGCCATTTTACACAACATACAATAACACCACCACAGAATGAACCAATCAAATCAACAAGCTATTCTTTTCCCTCTTTGCTGTGCCCTTGTGTACAAATACCTGCAATTATCACTTTCCAACCCTCCTTAACTACACTATTAAACAATACCACGACAGCATATAAGCACCACATACCTTTGTTGGCCTTGAAAATCTATATTCTAGCTCAGTGGATATTTTGTGAAGCAATGTAAGTGATGCTTTTTAGACAAACTGTCTGTCATGAAATACAAAGCAAAAAAGAAGATGCTGCAACCTCAGATTAGGGTGAAGAAGCTATTAGAGATGCAATTAAGTTGTTTTCTTCAATTTACCTCTTTACCATAGAGACTACTTTTAATTTGTCTCATTTTCAGCTTTGCAAACTTAATGATCTGTTGCTGTGGGTGGCCCTGTTCGGTCCTCACAATGGCTTTAATTAAACTAATGTTTACCCTCACAGAAATACAAAAGACAAGAATGTGAGAAACAGAGAATGAGAGATGCCTTGTGTGAGGTAGAGAATTTCTATATAGCTACAGCTGGTTCTTCTCATGGTGTCTCTTTGGGAAATAAGACTGAGAGAAGCAGGTAGGGTGGAGGCTGTACAGCCATAGGCAAGCAGATTCTCTGCTATTGAATTTCACGTGTAGCTATTTCACATTCATGCATACTCGGAAGTGATTTAGATGCATTTCTGGTCCGTCTTGTCGAGACACTTTCAGGTGTCAGGAGGATTGCCTGCTGCGGTGATTTACAATCGGCTTATAAATGACAGGTAGGATCTATGACGGGCTTCGGTAAGAGTGGAGGGGCGTGGGGTCTGAGGGTAAGACCAGACAGATGTGGGCGGAGGTGGAGAAGGAGTCTTGGTAAAATACATCTTTGTTTGGGTGCCAAACACCATATTGTCGCCACCATCACACATCTCATGATGCTCTTGAGATCCTCTGTGCTCCTTCCTCCCTGCCTCTACCGCTACAGGGTAGAGTTAGTGGAGGGGACACGCCTTCTACATAGCTACACACTGACCTTTGTTTTCGCGCTCCTGCCTGCGCAAAGTGCCTGTCACTCACATAAACACACAGCAGAAAGGGAAAGATGGAGGGATAAAGAGGAGGGGGTGCCGTTAATACATGCTGTCAATCTCCCCTCTGACCTTTCCTGCACATTCCTCCCCTTCTTTGCTTATTAGTCGTGTATTAGCTTTTCGTTTTGTCTCTGCTCACCCCTGACAGGCTGTGTGTTGTCATACGGGCGTTGCAGACGACCACATGAAACCATTTGAGAGGTGGGCACAAAGGTAGCTCTGTTTTCCTGACGCGGCACAGCCGTGCAAGTTGAAGCGTCGGTTCAGACTGTGACAGCAGAAATGGGCTGAGAGCAGGATATGTGTGTGTGTGTGTGTGTGTGTGTGTGTGTGAGTGTGTGAGTGTGTGTGTGTGTGTGTGTGTGTGTGTGTGTGTGTGAGTGAATGTAAATGCATGTGTGAAATAGTCACCCCCCTCCCCCCTCCCCAGCCCAAACCCAAGCCAGCCAACACCTGAAGCTTATTAAACATAAATCTCCACAGCGCCATAGATGTAACTTGAAACCCATATTTACTTTTAGGGGGAGCTTCATAAATCTTTTTGCTTCTTTCCTTCCTCTCTCTTCAACATTCCTTATATATCCCACAGAATGTTGTTTCAAAATTTAAAAAAATTGCCACTCTGCTGTTGACAGAATATTTAAACTTTAGAGGCATGCTAAACAAACGGAGCACATTAAGAGGAATGGAAAAATGCCTAAATCATGATTCTGTCATGAAATTTAATCTGTATTCATTAAAAGTGGAAGGGAGATATGTCATGAGTACTTTCACATGGAGAAAATATTGTTCATTTTGAAGGAATGTGTGAACTCTTCTTATCGTAGTGATGAAAGGGACCAGTGTTTTAAAGGGAAATTACACCAAATCTACCACATGTTGTTAATCTGCAGGAGATTTTCTTGGCTGTAGGTATCAACTGACAAAAAAGTATTGTCAAAAACAAAATGGAATATTAACTTAAACCTTCAATAATAATTTTTTTTGGCCCAGAATTTGTTTAAGTAAACATTACTTAGAAATATTGAGTTTTATTGAATTACTTATTATATATATTGCACTATTATGAAGGCATCATTGTTTAACTGCATCTTTGACTTGAACAGACCTAAATACATTTAGCCTGCCACACTTCTCTGATCATCACTGCAGCACTTTGCCACCTTCTAATTTGGCTAATTCACCCAATTTGTCGGGGCATAATCAAGGCTTGTTCTATAGCGAAGAGGACAACCGCCATGTTTTCTTCACATCGGCAGTGGATAACTCGGCTGGACTAACCGAGTTATCTGCTCAGACAATGTGCCTCCTGTCTGGCCCAGTTTGAACTGAATCACGCTACGAGATCGGTGAGAGTGAACCAAAAAAGACCAAAGTAAGGTTTGAAACTCTGGGAAGCTGAGGGGAACTGCAGATTCAGGTGATAATTCTCTGTAGGTTCATCATTATGAACAACCCCTATGTGATGATAAAGCAAGTCAAGGTCATTTTTAAAGAATTATAAATTGGATAGAAATATAATTTTTTATTTTGTTTTATTAAATATTCTTCAAATTACTTTGAGAGACCCTGGTGGATAATCGTTAACTTATTAATCTTTCAATTTTCCTCTTCAACTTCTATTACCACAAGCATTTTATGAGCTGAACTTGTCGCAGATCACCTTGATTAAAAACAAGGTGTCTTATTGCTCTAGGAAATGCAAGAGTTTCTGTGTGGGGACATAAAATAATGGGTGAAAAGAATTTCAGTTCAAATGAGTGTTACAGTAGCTGTACAGTGCTGTAGGTCCTGTTGTAACCTACTCACATCTGCTCAGATATACAAGTGTGAAAGCAGTAAGATCGAAGTGAATATACTGTATGTATTTGTGGATGGAAGAAACATGGAGAGAGAAATGAAGACAGACCATGGAGCTATTAAGAAAACTGAATACCACTTTATAATATGTTTACCCATTCATAAGCTGTGCATAAGCTGTTCAGGCTTCCATGTTTCTGGGCCAATGGAGCAAGTCTTTCTCTAGTCGAGTCAGTTGAGAGCATGCATGTTCGATACTTCCTCCTCCTGAGCCTGCTGACTTCCTGCTGGCACCCGCACAAATGGTATAAAAAATATTTAATGATATAGATTCTTTCAAAATCTTATTGGAGTGAATGGTACATTTCATTTGAGTCATTTTGGGGTGTTTGTGATGTGTTAGGAAAATGTATTCTTTGTCTCACAGGCCTTTCTAATGATTGTGTATGGGAATGATTCTGTTTGGGCCAGTGTACATGTCCTGGGGCTTGAGACAGAAAAATAGACACAGTAATCACTTCTATGCACTACAGTAACATAATATGTCCACAGTGTAAACCCCTTTGGCAACATTATCATTTCACACCAATGAAGCATCTTTGCATTGAGTTGAAGTGAAAAAGGGGAACAGAAGTATGAAAGTAGTAGCAGGAAATACAGGAAGTGATGATTGGTGGGGGCCTGAAGGTGCATTTAGGTTACCTTTGAGATGAATATATCAGCAGGGAAAGGAAGAAAATCGATACCATGATTTTCAAGAACACCAAAGCATTATAATATATCCGAACATCTGGGTGCTATTCCCATCTAAGCAAGAGACACAGACTGGGGGGGACCCGGTTGGAATTTGTGGCTGCATCACAGGCCACAATTGCCAGAGCCCTGGGCTTAGAGCCGCAGAGTTCATGACACGCTTTCCTCCCTGGAAAGAATGAGCGATCTCTGCCTACAATAAAAACCGGGCAGCAGTTTGATGTGTGTTTATATATATGTGTGTGTGTGTGTGTGTGTGTGTGTGTGTGTGTGTGTGTGTGTGTGTGTGTGTGTGTGTGTGTGTGTGTACATGAAAGTGTCAGTGGGCAGGATTGCAACGGCTGCAGAGAAAGGGAATGGTGTAAAAGGAGAGCGGAGTAGAGAAGAGTAAAGGTGTTATAAACCGGGGACGTGCACAAAGGGCCCTCTGTGCAGGGGTGACCGGTGGGTCACACGCACACGCACACGCACACGCACACCTTCCTCACCCTGCCACCACTACCTCCCCCAGGGAAACCTTCCATTCTGAAGCTGCCCAGCGTGAGCGGGGTGAGCTCATATAAATAACATGACAAATAAGGAAAAAGTGAGTGCAGAAGAAAGAAAGATGGAGAGAGTGGAGGAAAGACATGAGAGGAAAAGAGGGGAAAAATGCAGCGACAGCAGCAGCCTGTTGAATAGGGATTTCTTCTCTCTAGCGTCAATGTCTCATTGTTTTTCACAGGAGGGGTGAGCGGGGAAAACCACTGGAATTGTGGAATGTATGAGCCTCATTCATTAGACTACCCCTATTTTCTCCTGTTTAAAACATCCCCTGTAATAACAGTTGTGCTCACATACATAAATACAACAGTGATTTCCTTTGGCAAGCGAAGCACTTATGACATCTACCCCCAACAGGGAAAAGAGACACTGAGACTGTGTATGTCTGTGCGAGAGAGAGATGTGTGTGTGTTTATAGACTCTGGCATGCATTTGTGTATTTGTGTGTCTGTGGAGCTCTGACGGTTTACACAAGAAACTGTACTCTTTACCCCCTGCAGAGCACAGACCATCTGACAAGCTGGTTGGCACTCCAAGCTCCCTTAGCTGCTTCTTGCCAGAGCTGCTGCCCCACAGTGCTGCTTATAATGCTAATAAAAAAATCTGAAGAACTAAACAAACATATTTCAGAGAACATTGTACTGAAAAAAAAGAAGATTCCAGTGGAAAGAATAATTTGTAGCCATTTGCTTGTTTGTTGTTTTCTTCTTATTCTTGTGGAACGGGCAGTGTCAGAATCCCTAAAGCTGTTTTTTAGTGGCTTTCTTGTTTAGAGTGGAGCCCCCTCCAAAAACCACACCAAAGTGAGATTCAAAATCTAAACATTATGGCTAGTGTCACACACCAAAGAGGACAATTGTCCAGAAAGCGGTGATGGCCAACTAAACAAACAAACAAAACACAGGATGAACCGCAACAGAGTGGGAGGCAGATGTCAAGTTAAAATGTCTTCTAACTCTGCCTGTCAGGACAAGCTGAGCTGGGCCTTTTACTCTGCCAGACAATTTTCCATATGGAGCTCCGGTAACCCGTAAAGATTAACTATCTGATTATCTCATGAGAATCCAGACAGAATGCTTTGTGATGGGAAATACACATGAGAGGTGAGATTAATGGAGCATTATCCAAAGACTGCAACAATCCAAATAGTGCTCCATTTACGGGGCTCCTCCTTGTTCCCCCCCGGCCTCATTTTCCTCTCTTCTGATACAGCAGGCTCTATTCAAAAGAGGCGAACATAAATATTTACAGTATTTTGATGCATGCATGTAAGGACAAGACCTTCACCCGCAAAACTCAAAAACACCACCATTAGGGGATAATGTACTGAGTTGGCAGGACAGTAATCGCTCTGGAAACTAACCCTGCTTTGTTGTGATGTGACAAGGGTGTGACCCAAAGGCAGGACACTGACACAGGGGTAGGTGAAGTTTAAGGAGGTTTAGTGCAGTTCAAAAAGGAATTGTGTGTGAGTGGAGAGGAGAAGATGGCTGGCTGAGGCACAGGGCAGAGGGCCGATGATTAGTCTATATCCACGACGTTCCACTTCTGGGATTCCTCCGGTGCCGCAGGAAATTCCTCCGGATGCGTGTCTTGCCGATGTCCGTTTCCTTCCGCTTTCTTTGTGTTGGAATTTTAAACTCCAATCGATTTCTGAGGACTATGGTTAACTGCTCCTCAGATCTCTGCAGGGTAAATCCAGACAGCTAGCTAGACTATCTGTCCAAGTTTTTTTGAGTTTTCTCTTGCACGACTAAAACAACTTTGGAATGTACATACAGAGAAAGTGCGGACGCAGGCAGGCAGGCAGGCAGGCAGACACACACACACACACACACACACACACACACACACACACACACACACACACACACACACACACACACACACACACACATACACACAAAGACAGCCAGTGGAGCACAGAAGAAAAGTATGAAAGTATAAAAACTCAAGGGGAAAACACTGGAAGACTGCCATGGCTGTGACACCCATGTCTCCTTCTATCACTTTAACCTGAAATTTGTGTATATCAATTGAATAAATGCATGTTCTTCACATCCCCCTTTGTTGTGAGATGTATTTTTAGTGAAGGTTTTATTTTGTTCAGGAGTTAACACAGGCGCAGGTGTAAAGTCCTCGCTTTGCGAGTCTTACGGGTAAAAACATGCATTTGCTTTGGTTTAATCAGTTATTTTTCTGGATGAATACACCATAGACTTGCTGGGTATGTCTCTCTCGGCGAATTGCTTCATTGAACTCTTAAATGAAGCTTGATCTTTGACCTTCTGTTGCCACACGTTCCCCCGCGGTGGATTCAGATCGTTCAAAGCAAAATCTGGTGGAGCATGTAGAACTAAGAGCCTTGGCTTGATAAAAGGGCTGACATGTTATGAAACAGAGCGGTAAGAGAAGATGTCTTACTCTCTGATGTCTCACTTGATATGTAGTGCCAAAAGTGTCAATTAAAACTACTTTGGCTATGAATCAATCCTACATCACATCACAGGGGTCCCTAGTGGCTGCAGCTAGGACCCACAAAGGTTGACATGAGCAGAGGAGACAGAGGGTATGTAGTTTGCCTCTTGGGGAATGTTTCTCAGAGCTCCTGAATAGGCCAAAACACACTCAGCTGTGGTGGCTAAGCAGATGGCTGCCTGGGTCGATGATTTATGCCTCCATTGATTTCCTGTTGCCAGCGTTGACAGGAAGTGATCTGGTGATGCAGCCCTAGGACAGAGTTTGGGGCCTCAAACTGATTCTGACAATTCTGGGAGAAGGATGGAGGATAGTTCTGAGAATAAGAGCTGAGACGGGGCAACACTGTGTTTAAACTGTGAAACCATTCACATAAACCTACATATATATATATAATAACCCCAAGTTACAGTAATTGGGAACACTGTGACATCGCTAGAACAAAGCCTTGAGCTAAAGTGGGAATGAGGGTAGTGCAAAGGGAGCGGTAATAAGATGCATAGAGAATAGTGTGTAAGCTAGAGCATGTAGAGCTGAAGATGTCTGTCTTTATTCTATCTAATTCGGTGAGTACAATGTTATCTTTACTGATAGGAATGATGGTCAAACCTACAACATTGAGAAAAAGTATGAGGCTTAAACTTATTCGGTATTTTTGTGAGTGTTAAAAAACCATCTGACTTCCCTACTCTGTCTGTTACATTCAAACCCAAATCCTATTTGTTCCTTCCGAAGACCTAAATCTTAAAAAAAAAAAGGTTTAATTATTTTGTAAAACAGCTGGACCCTATAGGTTTTGAATAGTTTGTAAATAGGTAATTGTAAGTGTGACTTATTAATGTGGTTTTAATAGTTTTTGAACAACAATGAAGTTCTATGGCACAGATAAATAAGGCTTTGGATACACAGACAATACTTTTTGCATCAAGTAATTGTTGGTTTTGGTCATTTTTATAGGGTTCATTGACAATAACATAAATATAAAATATCGCCAAACTTATCCTTAAATAATGTTTATGTCTTTCTGATTACTCTACTACTCTTACTCTACTACATCTATAGAAACCCGTCAATTGTGCTGCTAAAGCAAAGAGAACTCTCTGTAAGCTAAGAAATCAAATCAAATCTCTCTGCAGACAAATATGTCTATGTGTCTGCAGATACATGTCATACTTAAGTCATAAGTCATTCCAATAAACCTGACTGTGCTGCTTAAAGAAGAAGCTCCTAATCAGGCTTTGTGTGCTAAAGCTCAGCCTCTCTCTCACACCTGGACCAGCTCCAGGGCCTGTGCTTTAAAGAGCTGTCAGTCAAAACTTAAGCTCCTGTGTGTTGGCTTGGGGCACCACTTAACCCGCCCTCCAACAACTGCACCTGACTGAGCTTGTACTGGGACGTCACCTCACCTCAGGGGGAAACAACACTGCACCAGCTCACCCTGTACCTGCTGGCATACGTGTGCCAGCCACAGTGTCAGAGAGAAAGACAGGAACATTGAGCTTGCCGTTTGTCATTCTTGATGATTTGTGAGAGAAAGAGTTGGGAAAGTTCTTGGATATAGCAACGCCTCGCAGATATCTCCATGCACTCCCATTGCCCTCGTAGATCTTGGCAGTCCATGGTGAAGTAAGATACCGAAAGAAAATAAAATACGGAGCCTTACAGTGCTGGACCCAAGCCCCTCTCACACAGGCTGTACGCTGTGTGCGCTGCCAGAGCAAACATGGTGGCTGTTATTGTAGAGGACAATTACATACAGTTAAAAAGTATACTCCTCAGCCAGCGCTGGCCTGTTTTAAAACCCACTGTGAATAGAAGAACAAACACTGGGAGGAGCACGCTCTCTCACACACACACACACACACACACACACACACACACATTACACACCAAGTTAAAAAACACGGCCACACATACACACGTGTATTCGTGCATTTAGCTTCAGCCAACCGTGAACTCCCAAGCATCCACTTTCACCCAGCCTGACTGTTCGTCTAGCGACCCCGCTGTCCGGCGTCCAAATGGCACAATTATCTGCAATTTATGCTCAGACAAAACGGATCACTTCCCCGGCAAATGAAATTCCCCCCCATTAGGAAGAACAACAAGGGGGAGGGGATAAGGTTAGTATTACTTTCTCTGGTATGGGACAAGAGAGGGCACAGTGCATGCCCAGAGCCACCCCATTCCCAGAAATGTAGCCATACAGATGCATCATGGATCTACTGTTTGATTTTTAAATTCCTTAAAAAGAAAAGTAAAGGCAAATACCTCATGAGGATGAAAGTAGAGTTGGGTCGTCGATGAGGCTCATTAAGAAAACCTTTAACTTGCTCTCCCTCTAGCCATTATACTCAAGCTAATATCTCAGTGATAGACTTGAATGTCTTTCTCTTTATGAGTGATGATAAATTAAAAAGCTGTGGATATTTAAATGCTATGCTTGGATCTGACTGCATTTTCATTAGATTCTCAGATATCCATTAATCATGTTAACGAGCCTGGAGACAGGGGTAAAAACAAGAGATCACTGAGACAATGTTTAGCAAATGTTGTTGCGGGTTATAAAGAGCTCTGGCTCATCTCCAGCTCCGCTCTGACCAGGAAACAATAACAAGTGTATCTGGTTGACTCAATCTGTTTCATGTTGTCATTGCAAACTCTGCTAAGGGGATCGTTTCGAAAGACTACAATTGAATTTATTGGATTTCTTCCTAATGTGAATGCCTTGTTAAAGTGTTATTTATGACAGATAAAATAGTTACAGCTTAAAAAAAAGATCATTTCTCACAGGGCATAGCTAAGTTGCTTAAGTCTCCCAAATGTGTAACTGAATTCAAAGACTCTTGATTTGCTCAATCTGTGCTTGTTGGGACACGTAGGCTTTCAGTATATTCCTGGATGTATGAAAATGTACACAGACATGTAGAGAGAAACACACCTAATAGGAAAATTCCATCCTTGGACTCTCTTGAAGCACCGTAAGTAATCCATCTTTTGCTCAGCGCAATGTGGGACATGTTGTTCCCACTTATTCACCCAACATTATTTCCAACATTTCCAAGAATGACAAACTTTGTATGTGTCTGTATAGGGTGAATTTTTAAGTGTAGGCTGTTTTCATTCATTTTACTTCTGATTTTGGTCTCCATATATGGCCCTTTAGCTGCTAAATGCTTCGATATGTTCATTAGCCAGTCACTAACTTTGTATTTCTGCTGTGTGGTAGACAGGTAGCATACAGTAGGTTTTTAGAACTTTTTCAGTTGGAAATGACACACACACACACACACTTTAAAGCTGTGGTCCAGAAAACCAAAACAATGAGCTGAAATACGCAAAAACTCTCAGTAGACCCGAGGGGAACTCAGAGTCAGGTGATTATTTCTTTGTCGGTTTGTCACTACAAGTGACCACTTTTAAATTCGTAGTCATTGGATCCATTGTTATTAAAAATATATTGATTATAGCTATTTTAAAGTCCCCTAAAGTTGTAGCAGATTTTTACCTGCATGACATGTTGTCTGTGTTCGGTCAGTCACCATCAAAATAAGAACTACATGGCATCAATCAAACATTCAACATACCATGTAGTTTTTGTGTAATAGTTTTAGGATGGATTTTTATTTTGTAATGCAACACCAGTGTGAACAAGGAACACACTTGTTTACCTCAAATAAGAATATAAATACACATATGCATATGTATGCCATCAACAGTTAATAGACCTGCAAGGGCACAATCATGCATACACACATACACTTGGTTCCCAAGGTCACCTGTGTATGACAGATTAAGAGTATAAATGGCTGCTGTGTGTAGCTCTAATGACTGATCCGTCATCAGTTTTCATTAAGTGCCCAGGGTTTACCAAGGTGAGACCGCTCTGTCTGCACAGTCTGGATGGAGACGCCGAGCTGTGGACTGTGGACGAGAACAGAGAAAGTTGGAAAGGCAGAGTGAGTGACCTGAACTTCCAGTAAAATACTGGAGCAGCAAAGAAACTGGTGTTGCTAGTTTGGCATGTGCATACAGAGCCGGTGACTCGGGTCGCTGGCCCTGTGTCCTCAAAGGCAAATTCCAGCAAAGTCATCATTTGGAAGAAACATAAAACGCTTCATGAATTCCAGAGTAGTCTACAAGATGTGTGGCTCGGGTAATCATATCAGCAAAACATGATCGCAGATACGAACCAAGGTTGTGCATACCAAAGAATGAAGAACACATTTTTTTTTTTTCCCAAATGAGCCACTTATTAATTAGAAACTGGCTTGCTGCCTGTGGGACATCAGCAGGGATGGTGCAAAGCCAGAGCCAGGATCCAGGACAGGAACCAGAGCCTCCAGCGTGTCACCTCAGACAGAACACACAGCAACACGAGAAGATCTTTCTCTAAAGCCCAGGAACACTGTTGACAGTGTTTAGACAACTGCTTAAGTCTCTGTTTCCCGCTATAACTCACCCTGCCTCCTCTTTCCTCCATCCTGCACCTCCAGGAACACGGAAGGAAGATGCTCAGATGAGTGTCAGAGACAGAGAAGAAGCAGTAAACACGGAAAAAAGATGCATACATAGATTTGATTCTGTCACTAGATGATTTTGTATATAAGTGTCATTCATTTTAAAAATAAATAAATATAAATACAATGTAAACTGACTGAGAGGAATGTTTCCTATCACTTCCTGTGCTTTTAAAAGATGCAATAAGTCAAGGACATCTACAGATTATCTGATCTGAACAGAGGCAGAGATTTGTTTTTCTCCCAGCAGTGCAAGATAACATTAGTTTCGGTGAGATTAACGGAGATTTGAGGAGAGCCATTTCCTTTTTAATTAAACATTAATATCACGGGCAAATATTCAACATAAGTGATTGATCTGGTTTATCAACAGTTAAACAAACAGCACAGATAGCTATCTGGAGCAGAGACTATCCTAAAATGCCCTTTCATAACTGCACGTATAAATAGCTTTGAATCAAATCCCTGAAAGAGACAAAAAAAAAGAAGGAAAAACAACCAGAGAGTTAACATACTCCCAGTTCCAAGAATAGGCTGTACCACAAGGTCCGGGATTGGATTTTGTGATAAGCCAGCCATATGAGCTGCATTCTCTATCTGCTCTGACCCGGCTGCATGTGAGCCGCAATAACAAAGGCGCTCAGCAGTGGGCCCCAGGGTCCGTTTACTCAGTGGTGTAATGTTTGTGCTCTCATGGCCCTCGCAGCAGCCTAGCGCGCCCTTATCAGGGGCCCCGGCCTAGCTCGCCATGGCCCTCTGGAAGGCTGCGGCTAAACCGCACTGTGTATTTTACCACTGCAAACAAGCCTCGCACAAAGGAGAGAAAAAAGCAAGCAAAGGGTGAGGAGGTAAAGAGAAGGGTGAAAAAAACAGAGGGATCTGATGCCTGGGGTCTTGGTTGCTTTCCATAAAGGGGCCTCCATCCCTGCTCCTCTGGAGGGAGAGAGGAGAGGAGGGTGGAGGGTAGGAGTGCATTCCTCTCTCCTCATGCCCTGGAGGGGTGTCGGCTTTGGCTGCAGAACGGGTAATGGGAATGAAGACAGGCCTAAGCCCCTGCAGACACGCAGGCCTCGGCTGGCTAATGCTCTGTTGGCCTAACAGTGAGCAGGACAGGAGTGGTCCCTGGGTCCATCACTTTCTCCCAGACCAAAGCTATGCCCGACCAGAAGGCCTCTCTGGTCTATAGCTCTCATTATGCACTGCATCAAATGCACTGTACAAAGCCAATCTTGATTGTATGAATACAAGTGTTGTAAGAAAAGTAAGAAAACAACAAGGGGAAAGGGTTTACAGAAAAAAATGTCCTGCTGCGAACTGAGCTGAACTCATTTCAGTTGTTTGGTGAGTCACATTGCCAGTCCAGCCAGGGGAGAAAAGGGCTGTTCTATATTTTCCATCTTCGTTGCTGCTTTTTGGGCTTTTCTCCTTGACTGGCACGTAGACAGGCAGCAGGCTGGCATGGCCATTGTAATTTCCAGCTCTGTCCTTTCTCAAAATGCCTCAGAAAATAGTGCTTAATGTCACTTATAGGCCAATTCAGTATAATTGGAAATATAACATCTATAAATACCTTCCAACCATAACAGAAAGAAGAAAAAATAACTGTTTTCTAAAAAATAGTCCCAGTAGACATGGGGAGAAATCAATCATTTTGAAGTGGCGATGATGGCACTTTAAAAAAGACTTTCAGATCCAAACTGAAATCAAAATTTCCTCTATAGAATTAGCTTCAGCTATGCGATGCCAGGGATTGATGCGGAAATCTTCCCAAAACCCACCAAAAAACCTGTTCCAGCTTAGTAGAAACCATCCCACACTGTGACCAAAAGAGGCCTTCCTTTTATTAAACAGCCAACCCACAGCTCTCTTTCTGGTTTTCCCTCAAATCCAACAGCGAAATAGGATGCAGGCCTGCAGACTGTTTGGAATTGCACCCATAAAAAGGACAGACGGAGAGATGGAGCGCTCTCTTGGTCCCCGAAAGTAGAGGAATGTTTAGCATATTCCTAAGAAGATTAGGGGTCTCCTTGGTATAGCACACAGCTTTCCCTCGATGTGTCAAAGGACCCGTGTAGATCAAAGCCACCTCGGACTTCCTCGTCATTAGCCATGGCTTATCCCCAAATGCTTTCACCCTCTGATACTGACCCTCCTCATTATCCCAGCACACCCATCACTTCTGCTGGCTTTGGAAACAGAGTGCAGGGCTCTGGCACAGGATGTGATCCCCCTCTTAAAGACCCCCTTCCTCTCTTATTGAAAAAGTTACACTCACTCTGTCAAATTCAGATGTAAACAGCCCAGGCACAGAGGGCATATGTGTCAGTATCTGAGGGAACTGACACGTAGACGCAACTATTTGAGTGTTTTACAGTTACATTTGTGTGCTGTTTCCAAACATTCTATGAGCAGTATCTGTTTTCTAAAAATCAATAATTAATACATAGCATAAAAATGACTGATACCAAACTGACTTTTGGAAAAGATGTTATGTGCATAACCAAACAAAAGAAATTAAGCCTAAAAGAGAAACTGTTGAAGAATCGTTTGTTTTGATATTAAATGCTTATTTCCTATTTCTCTTCCTCTGTTTACAATACTAAATGTGAATTTGTTAACATTCCTCCATTGGTCCTTTGCCGTCTGGAAGCCATTAATGTCAGGGGTTTGCTTGCCAAGAAGGTTATAGGCATATTTATACACTTGTGGCTCCTAATCAAAACAAAGACTGGCCATCAGAGCCAAACATTTACAGTATATATTGTTTGTGAAATAAAATATACTTGCTTCAGAGGCTATGCGGGTAGAAGGGATTTGTAATTAGTATTCAGAGCAGTCACAGGAAAGAAGAAAGTACCATTCAATAGCTGCCACTTTGTGTTCCATAACAAAAAAAATGAAGCATTAGTACTGTACATTGCACTGCACTCGGTTCAACCCGCCAACATCCGTCTTACCAGCCCCCTATCACTAAAGTCAATACAGCTCAATTAGGTGTGAAAGAAACAGGTTAAGAGTCTCTTTGTTCCAAAGTTTATGAATACATTCCTCCATACTGTAGATTATCCACCTATAACATGGGAACAAGTCTGTCACACAGAGATGGATTTATATGTATAAGTATAAAAGCATATAGTGTAAAGCAATCCAAGCATTCAGTGTGTTTGCTCAGGGTGTGTGAGGCCCACCGTGGCGGAGCTTGCTCTGGGTTGCTGGGAAGGCCATCTGAGCGGTAGAGAGCTTGCACACCTGTTCTCTGTTTGGTCAACATCGCAATTGTAGCCCGGTCACACAGCACAATGCTATCGCTGCCGATCTGGCGAGCAATTCAGCGCTTATCTCTTATTGGCTCTGATTGCAGCCATTCAGGCCAATTAGGCGCTCTCCCTCCTGTTCAGTGAGTTCCTGCCCTCCAGCAGCGTGGCCCTGCTGCACGGCTGCTGCAGTTCCTGGAGCGGGCCGAGAATTAAGATGTAAGCAAACATCACAGGACGTCAATTCCCACATATGGATGTGTTTGTAGAAAAGAAAAAGAAGGTGGATTAGCTGCTGTCGTGACAGTGCAAACCTTGTCACAGCAATTAAGTAAAACTGTTTTCACAAAAATAAAGTTCCTGCTGAGTGGTTTGCACTTTTTCATGAATGGTTGGTTTCAATTCACTGTAAGGCCCAGAGGCATAATAAAAAGGATTCTGGATCTTGTTTGGACTGAACTTGCAAGCTTTCAGTCATAAAATTGTCCAGCAGGAAACCCTGTCTTGACAACATTGCACTGTCTGTGAAATGTGTGTTGAGGCCACACAGCACCAGTCTTGATTAATGATTAAATTAAGCTCTCCCATTGCCCTGGTAAGGACCAGTCCTGCTAAATGAGATGTGCCAGTAAGATTGAAAGAAGGCAGGGTGCTGGACTCTACAAGAGCTGCGAGGTGTCAAAGCTTGCCCCACCAAAGCCCTCCAGTGTGGATGAAAAAAGCAGAATCTGGCACCCTCCGATCACACTGCTGCCCACTTCTCAGGAACCAGAAAGAAGGGAGGAGAGAGAGGACTTTTAACACACCTCAAAATACATATACACACACACACACACACACACACACACACACACGCATGCACACACACGCACACACATGCACACGCACACGCACACACACACACACACACACACACACACACACTTGCCATTTCCCTTGGTACGTCACCAGCCTGGCCACTTTTGACCATTGCCGTGGTGACGATTCACAGCCCAGCCATTAACACTGCGGGAGCACTGGAAATCTTGACACAAACCTGGCAACATGTGCATATTGCTAACGCACATATCCCGCCTGAAAATCCCAAATTAGATGTAGAAAATTAAATCATGCCTGAGACCTGAGACTGTGCCAGTGTGTGACGCCGGCAACATGCCTGCTCACTGTGTGTGTGTGTGTGTGTGTGTGTGTGTGTGTGTGTGTGTGTGTGTGCGTGCGTGCGTGCGTGCGTGCGTGCGTGCAGGTGAGAATGTGTAAATCAGACCATTATCTGAAAAAAGCCAAGTGGGCATGGTTCAGGGAATCGGGTTAATGATTATTTTTTGTCAAATAGCGTAAAATAATTATAATGCTCTTTTATGCGGCTATAATGTTCTTAAAAGAAAATGGAAAAATAAGATTGCTTTTATGTATCAGACTGTACCCAGCAATAACCTGCAATAAAAATATTCTTTAAAATGTTTTTACTTTGTTAAAACTTTGACACCACTGTACTCTGCTGACACGTCCAATACACTAGTTGGCTAAACATAACACAAATATTCACCAATAAAACGATAAAAAAAACAGAAAAGAAAAATGAATATAACAGATGTTGTGTTATAGGACAGACGAGATAAAGTGTCAGTAAGTAGAGCAGTGCCCATACACAGGATGGAGATGTATAGCACCACATATATCACAGAGGTGTTGAGGAAGAGGATGAAGATTCATCTCACTTCTCGATCCTCACCTCTAGCTGGCAGAGCTGTGCAGCATCATTTCTTGACAGCTCAGAGTGCTAACGGAGGGCTCTGGAAAAAACAAGACGCTAGCCAGAGACAGAGGATACTGGATATGAAGAGGGGATTTAAAGAGAAAGGAGACAGATCTCTATCTAACTCCTAATAATGACTGTGTGTGCAAAGGGTATGTGTATTTGAAAACATGCACAGCAGAACAAATGGTTGAGCTCAATGGGCAGAAAAATCCCTATTATTGCCTAAAACAGTACTTTTCCTTGGCATGATTCTTCCTAATATGTGGCGATTAGCCTAGCTTAGCATAAAGACAGGAAGCACTTTTTACCAATAACAACAGGTTGACCTTATCAGCGCACCTGCTTGTCATACAGCACAAATTAAAAGTCCCACTAGGACTTGCGATTGTGCCATTAACAGGTCATTAAATACAGAGACTTATGACTTTGTTGGACCTCTGTATGACATTTTGTAATCATCATTGGTAGCAAATGTCAGCTCACCAAAGAGAAAGAAAAAACTGAGGGAATCAAACAAGTGTCTTTTAGCACTGCAGTTTACAGAATCTAGAAAGTGAAATTGTGCAGAACAAGAACTTTGACTGAAAGTTCTGGCAGACCTATTGTAGTGTATGATAACAACAGATCGCACAAGCAACAAAGACAAATATACAGTTTGTTAGCTGCTACAGATGCCTCGTGAGAGTGACCAGGATGCCATTTCCACAACAAATCCTCCAAAACCATACGACATCTGTCAGGGCAGGACAGTCTCCAGTTCAAAGTAAATCTAAGGTGGTTTAAAAAAACAAAAAAGCAATAGTTCCAAACATTTCTTTTTTTTTATTTTTATTTTTTTACCTATGACTATAGTTTCTTTTTATTTTAGGGTATTTTCAGTGTTTGAGATTTAAACAAGAATGCTAAAACATTGAGTGTTCAAACTGTTTTGACTGACAGGGTTCTATATAGGTCAATTACAGCCACGATACTGAACCTTTCACTGAAACACTCAAATGACAGGGATGACAAGTATGAATCAATGAGATACATATGACTAATAGAGTGCTATGATCTGTAGAGTCATATATCTACTCCTCTACTCGTGGAAATGATTCTTGGATTGCCTTGAGAGGCAGCCAAACCATGCCGCATTCACTGAAAATCAAACATGCAAGACACGGGACATATGAAAGTCTTTATGGGACCCATGAGTGTGCCTCATTCTTTGCTTCGCTTACCCGTTCCCTTTTGTTCTCCCTGTCTTGTCATCCTCAGGGCTGTGTAAGCTCTGTGGTTTTGGCAAGCCGGTGCAGAGATCCCAGTAGTTCCTGTTGTGGGGAGAGCAACTATTACAACCCCACACTGCTACAGTTCACAGAACAATTATCATAATTATCATTTCACCAAATAGAGCCATGATATCCAGTGATGCGGCTGCCGTGGGTATTGAATGTCAGCTTGATATGCCGTATATGTTTCTATTTTGCAGTCTGTCTTTAATTTTGTGTCTTTTGTGTATTCACTCGTGGGAAGTAGTGACACGACCGAATACTGTGTGTCATTGGATGTGGCCACTGTGAGAAATGTATGAACCAACCACTTTCTAACGTGATTGAAAAAAAAAAAAAAACAATTATGAAAAAAATAATAGACAATTAGTGCATTTTGAGCTGTCAAATACCAATTCTTTTTTTCCTTCCCTTTCCCTCTACACATCTGGCAGTACACAGGCTGACCAAAGCCAGTCCATGCAAAGAGAAAAATAAAGAACAGGAGAGTAAAGAGAAGAGAGCAGAAAGAGATGAGACGTCTGCTAGTCTCCCCTGCTAAGGAAGGACATGGGGAAAATAAAGTCAATAATAGTTTATATTCAGCCAAGACAATGCTTGCATCCGTTCTCCATCTCCATCCAGCTTCTTTTTTCTCTTAGCCAAAGTGACTGATGGAAACGACCACGACTTAACCGATATGTGGAGCAGTGAGCATTAGAACCAGCATGTCTGCCGTCAGGGGGGAAAGATTACATCTGAGCATAGGGATGGGAAACCACTACAGCCAAAAGATGGGGCATAACAGAAAGACCAATGCAGGGTGGTTATGGATTCCCGGGCAAATTGAAACGAGAAGCAGTGGTTATAGAGAGAAAATGGGATGAGGTTGTAAGTAGAGTTTTTATACTCTGTATACCTTCATATTTCCTCTATGATTTCTGGCCTTCAATCTGAGACCAATCACTTAATTCTTTGGAGGGATCGGCCTTCCTGTTCACTTTTCAAGGGATGTCTCTATGATGATTAGTTGAACACAAGTGATGCAGTCTGAGGCAAAGGGGTACAACACAGGAGCTTGTATGGAGTCAAATTAAGCCCAGTGGAATGTAAACATAAAAAAAAATAATATAGTATATTACAAATCTGTAAAAAATTATATCTGAACCTTAAACATCAACCCAAAACTGTATTAAGCAGGAAACTGCAGTCATGTAATCAGTTATCCTCCCACTATTGCTTCAAATAACTGATTTCCATTCTCTGATCTTGTGGCTGCTTTAACGTCTATTTTTACAAATCTTTTCTCGCTGCTGAGCTTTTTGATGAGGTGCCCATAGACCACCTAGCTAGTGATTGACATTTGATAGACCCATTTCAATTAGTGATGGCCGAAAATGAAAAAACTAATTTTAGTGTCCGGTATGTACCAGGTCTGCCTGGCAAATGTACTGAGTGCTCATTAATACCCACTCATGCTGCACACACAATCGCTGTTATCGTAGGGTAAGTCTACTGCTCAAGCTGCCTGCTACAATGGTGCAGTCACTCAAAACATACAACAACAGATAAGCAATGTATGAGCGGGAATTACTGTGTCGAACGAGGACGTCAATGAGTGACTGGAGTTGAGACAGCCTGGCAGCTTCTCGCTGAACGAGATCAAATGAACCGTTCTCTTGAATCGATGCAGTAAAATCACATTTCCGTAACATTGTATTGAGCTCATATAGCCTACCTACATACTAGTGGGAAGCTGAATCAATGCATTAAAATGACTTTAGGTGTTCATCATGCTGTCCAAAGATTTTTCATGGTTTAGATATGTTTATATATAAATATACACTTTTTACATTTAAAGTTGTGTGAGCTTAATGTGTCACCATAGCCGTGGCCTACACCACTTTAGAAAAACACACACACACACACACACACACACACACACACACACACACACACACACACACACACACACACACACACACACACGTTATTTAACATTAACCAAAATCTAACGTCACGCTCATTCTAAACTCTTCCACTCACTCACACTACATTTAACATACTTGCATACTTGTGGCAGCTGTAAGTCCCAGTGAAGCCACATTTCCTTCATTAAGAAATATTTTGCTTGCACACAGTTCTGGGTGCAGCCTGTTTCAATAAGACCCCAACAGACTCAACCTGACTTGTTTATCACCATTAAGGAAGTGCAAGGAGCACGGGACAGGTGCTGAAACCGGCTTGCAGAAAATTTCCTGTATTTTGACACAAAACACCAGCACTATTAGTATGTTGCACAGTGACTGAAGTATTTATGCCACTTTAAGAAATTAATAATGAAGTGCACAGCAGCACAATGGAGCAGGAGGATCGCTTAGCCTGTTTCAGACCTTTAAACTGTACAAAATTACCAGTGGAAAATATTTGAATATCATCTTAAAGTGGCCTAAATAACTCTGCTATACTTATGTTGCTGAATCCCACACATCTAATACTATCAACATTATGAATTATGTGTAAACATTGTTTGACTAAGATCTTTACTTGATTAAGCGTTGTTTACCGATCTCTACCCTCAAATCTTTCAAAAACGACTGGCAACCTGGTCTCCATTTAACCACTTAATTTAACTACATAATGGTTCCTCAATGCCTTAATCACCGCAGATACGTTTCTCAGTTGCTCCCCAAGAAAACAAACCTCTTACTGACATATGTTGCCAGGCGTCAAACATAAATCCAACTGCAGAACAATCGGCTCTGGCTTTATTATTCAGAGGTGTGGTGCAGTTTGCGGAGGAGCAGTCCGAAACATCTAATGGGAAGAGCTCATGTCACGACTTGTGTCTTGTCTCGATTCTCATTACTCAAGCTTGGAAAAGTAATTTCACAGTGTGTTCTGTTTTCCTTTGGCTGAGTAGACCTGTTGAAAAGTTAAACTTGCTTTAATATGCTTGGCAGACAGTGTGTGAATGTGCATGTGTGGATATATGTATGTGCATGTCAGTGTATTGTGTGTGCATGTGTGTGTGAAGCAGTGCCTCGGGGGTTACATCATGGGCTGAATGTGAGGAATCTGCCCCCGCTGTCTCGGTAGATCTGCACCCAGCGCCCTTCTTTATGGCAAAACTCACCTGGCCCAGGTGTTCTTTCCATCCCAGGGGCCATCAGTGAACGTGAAGCTGCAGGCCTGCTGGGGTCGCCCAGCCAGCCAGTCCTACTTTATAGCTCATCTCATGGGCCTCTCTCCTCCTCCTGTCCAAGCAGCCATGTAATGAAGCCCTAATGAGCCTGTCACTCCAACTGTCACTTATTCTGACCTGAGAGACACAGAAACAGAAGGGGGGAAACCAGGGGAGAGAGGAGAGACAGGCTGGCAGGAAATAATAATAAAGTGAAGACAAGAAATTAACAAAGCCAAATTGGTTAGAGATGACATTTGTAAAATGATTATTACAAATGGATCACTTTACAGAAATACCAGAACACATTCACACACTTGTTGCATTGGAAGGCAATTGTCCATTCCAGTCTCTATCTGTAGTGGCCCAAACTGTTTATTTGCAACTTTTTCCAAGATAAACAACAAGTCCAAATGCGTTTTTAGGGCATGCATTTGATCCATCTTAAATTATAGAAAGAAAGTAGAGACAATATATATCAAGACTTCAGTACATATGAACAATGGTGGAGGAAGTACTCTGTTTGTTTTTTTACATTACGTAAAAGTACCAATGCCACAATTGATTCAATTTTCCTGTATTTAAAATCCCACTTACTCAAAGGTAGCACGTCTGTCTATCTGTCCGTCTGTCTGTCTGTCTGTCTGTCTGTTTGTCTGTCTGTCTATAGCTCTATAAGTATCAAAAGTATAAGTACTCATTCTGCTGACAAATGGACCCTGTGAATGATATTTAATCATATATGACGTTATTAGATTGTTAATACTGATGCATCAAGGAATGAGAAGCATTTCGTTGTTGTAGTCAAGAAGTAGCTACTTTTACAGTTAAGTACTTTATAGTTGGTCTAGTGGTTCCCAGCCTGTGGGTCAGCCCCGCTCCAAAGGGTCACAACATAAATCTGAGTGGTCATGGGATAAAAGAAGAAAAAATGAATTCCTGGACACAAATGTGAATATATATTTTTTGGAATATTCTTTAATTTTGCTTTTTTATGTGAAATATTGGACAGTTTGACCTATTTGAGCCTCAAACTGTTCTTTACTGTAAATGAAACCATCTGAGAAGTTTAGAGGGAAGCTCACTCTGGTGGAACTACGGACAACTCATCATAGGCATCTGAAATGTGTCATTGACCCTAACCACACTGCCTTCTTTGTAAAGGGTTACAAGACAAAATGTTGCGAACCATTGGTTTAATTTTTAATAATAAATAATAATTAAAATACCTCTGAATTAAAAAAAAAAAGAAAGTAGTTACTACACCTGTCAAATAAATGTCGTGGAGTAAAAAGTACAATATGCCCCCATGAACTGAAGTGGAATGAAAGTATAAAGTAGCACGAAGTAGAAATAATCAAGTCAAGTAAAAATACCTTAAGATTGTACATAGGTAATCGAGTAAAACTGCTTAGATACATTCCACCAAAGCAAATGAAGATACAGTAAGTTCTGTGGCTTGTATGAGCTACATCTCTACCACTGTGTGGAGCCAGTGAGCCATTTCCCCTGCAGCAGTGAGAGCAAATGTTACAGAGAAGGGAAGGGAAGGGAAGGACTGAGGAAGAAAGAGAGTAGGGGGAACAGTGTACAGTTGTCTGGCAAAGCCAGAGGTTGCCTGATTAAAAGCATGTGCTCACCCCCGATTCAAGAGCTATGACAGACAGACCGCAGCAGATACACAGACATGAACAAAGAAGTAAAGACCTCCACGGTCATGCTATAGATGCACACGCTTGCCGAAACACATATGGCAATGATATAGGTGGTGGTGGGGGACATTCACTCAAATGTACTACCAAAATGTTACACACAAACAAACAATTAACAAGGTATGAAAAACAGCTACATAAGTGACTGTAAAAAGTTCCACACTGAGAAGTTAAGACCTTCATTGTTTTCCTCTTACACACTGATTACTCAGAGGTTTTCAGAGAGGAGCCATGTCCTCCTGTTTGGAAGGTTAGTTAATGATAACAAACACACTTGAGAATCATTCTTGAGAGAAGAGAGGAGTTAAGAAGACGAAAGGTGGCTGTGTGTCCACGTGAGAGCATCACCGGGCCATGACGCGAAGAAGTGAAGCGAGCCAGGAGAAAGCAAACAGGAGCAGAGAACAAAAGGGCGGCTCAGGACCCAGAAAGAGCAGCAAAGTTCAAACCCAAAGAGAAAATATACACTGCACAGGCCTTTAAATAAAATAATAATATGTCTAAAAACACAAGAGCTGGGCAGCGATCTCAGCTCCAAAATGACAACATGCAGACTCTTTTGTTCTCCAAGTGGTTGGCTGAGACGCCAATGCTTTGAAGCTGACAACTGGCGAATAAAGACTCAAGAAGTAAATTTGGAAGAAAAAAAAATCATGACCATAATAAAATAGATTTATATATTTTTCTTTATTTAGACTTTGCGTGCATTTTCTGTTTCATTGTGATCTTTCACCATGCTCTTGGTGTGGCCTGGCTTCAGAATATTAAATATTTATTCAATCCTTGGAACACATCATTCATCTTTTCTCACTGGTGTAGGTTTCAAAAACACACATGCTGACTAGTTTACCCCTAACAAAATATTTTCAGGAGAGGTTTGGGGGGGGTGGTATATGGGTGTAAAAAATACATTAATCTTTGTATGTCAGCGCTGCTTTGGCACAATATGGATTTCAAATGGTGCGAAGCAATAACCATCAGCAAAAAGCAAGAGCTGTGTTCATATAGGAGATGTTGGTTGGTCTGCACCCAGAAGAAGTGGTCATGTCTGGGGCTGCCATGTTTGTCTGGTTCCCCTTCTTATCTTTTGTTTATCTAGCTCTAAAGAACTTGCCTGCCAGCAGTCACGGAGACCATTACCCGTCCCCCATCACAACGTATTTATGTTAACTTTGATTAATAGTCCCTACATTTGCAATGAGACACACACGTTGATTGAGAAGTGGAAAAAGGGTGTTTCACTTGAAAAGGAACTTAATCCACTCCTCTTGTGACATTTCAGTCGTGCACCGCATGAGAACACGAGAGGAGGCCAAGGAGTGCAGCCTGCATGCTACATCTGCAAATAAGCCCAACCAGCTTTGTAGTGTATAGATCTTAAAACTACTATATTTAAACCCTTAACGTCTCTTTTCATTTGTCAAAATGTACATGGAAACAGATTAGACATGCATTTCTGAGAGCGGATTTCCAAGATGCGGGAGGATGTTCTTTTTTTCCCAAAACCTTATATTTTTTCCAGAGCAAAATACTGTGGGTCTCCGGTTGTTTTGAGCACACAGTAAAATTGAAATGTTTCTCAGAAATTAAAATGATGGATTAAGACAAATATTTTTTCTCTGTAATAAAATATCTATTTATGGTTGATTTTTTTCCTTTTTCTTGTCCAGTAAAGGCTTAAAAACAAACCAGACCCACATCTGTAAAAAATGATTTTATTGGCATCGTTAAGCAAAGTGTGAAATCACAACAGCCCATTTCCAACAGAAGCCTTGCTCAATCCCTTATGTAAACCCAACGTTCCTACAATTATGTTGCCCCGTGATGGATGGGCTTACCTGTTCCCGCATGAATTGTGCTGAGAACAGCGTTCGTCTCTAAACAATGTGCTACTTTTACCTAGCTTTGGGGTTGCTATGGTTAAATATTTTACCAATGCACTGTGTTACTATGGCTTTGAACAAGTAGCAACCTAGAAGTACAGTAAAATTAATTGCCAGGTAAAGCTCTTACTGTAGAGCGTAACATGCTGCAGCATGCCAGGTGATGCACACTGTTGCATGCATTAGATAATTCTCAGTTATCGTTTCTGCTGCTGCAGAGTCGGAGCAGCAGTGGCTGTGTGTTTGTAATGCTGGGACTGTATGGTCAGTGCAGCTGCACACATCCCCCCTGCCCCCCATGACTGCTTCACATTATGGTATTCCCTCATTCCCCATTGTGAAATTTGTTATCTATCATGTGACTGCCTGGGTTCCATTAAAGCTCACACCTCCCTCCATCCTTCCTCCGTTCCCTTCCTCTCTACTACCTCCTCTGACTGGGCCGATGCAGCGTAGTGACAGATGGAGTTTCTCCCCACGTTTACGGATCTGGACTGATGTTTATTTGTACAGCAGCGTGCTCAGCGGGCATCTGGCATTTCCTTGTTTGCGCTCACATTTATAAGAGTAGCTGCATGTGTGTTACCCAGGCATCCATCCCTGTGTTTGCACTGTATGTCATATCTATCAACAGTGAGTGAAAAGCTGATTGACATTAAAACGACATAGCCCAGCCTTATCTGTGGAGTTCAGTGGAGTCATACAGTAGGTATGTAGTAATGCACATTTAGCATAACCCAAATCTGCACAAACCTAT
Source organism: Sander vitreus (assembly GCF_031162955.1). NCBI lineage: Eukaryota > Metazoa > Chordata > Actinopteri > Perciformes > Percidae > Sander > Sander vitreus. The sequence continues at coordinate 9,801,006 of NC_135871.1, read as the reverse complement.
CGGCCTCTGTGGGCCTGATAACAAGTTGGCGCCACAGCAGAACTGATATCACTTAGGGTGAGTGATTGTGAGGGACAGAAAGAGTCTGTCAAACATATTACCAAACAGATAACTCTCAGCTAGACCGCCATCATTCACTCTCTTTATCAATCGACCCCACCCACTGTTGCCCTCCTTTTGCTGCCCTTGCTCTCCATCTCCCTCCTCCTCCAACTCTGAGCTGGGCGTCACTCTGCTGGGCCACAGCTCTATCCAGAGACTGCACTGCTCTGTTCCCAATGTCAGGGTGATGGAGAGGGGTTATCAACCCAAACACCTCCCTTTTCTCCCCTTCCTCCAGAGAAAAGGCGTGCAACAAGGAGCGAGGCTGGAGGGATTGAGCTGTTACCCTGGTTTGAATAAAATGGAGCTGTTAGCCTGATGGTGAACGGCCTGTTTCGCTGTGAACGCGGCTGTCAAAGTGTTTGACTGAGACAGGGTGTGAACATTGATATCAGTCCAGTGAATACTGTGCAAGAGGCGCTTTTATAGTGACATATTGTGCTTGTTTTAACAGTAGCTTTAAAGCACACCCATCTGATGACAGTTAGATCTCTCACACTCGCAGTGACAAATGTTGAGATTACAGCATTTCAAGATAAAATACTTTTTTCGCACAGATTCTAAGGCAAGACTCATCCCGCAGCCTAAAAGAAGACAAATAGCAAGACAAATGCTGCGAGGAAAGAAAAAGTGAAATACTGCATCAATAACCTTTCACATTGACAGCATATACTTTTCTGTTGAGAAAAAGATGGAAAGAACAATGTGTCAGTGTTTCTAAACCTGACAATTTACTTCTTTTTTTGTCAGATTGCTCAACACATACGGGGTCAGGGCTCTGCCCAAGAACAACCACCTCTTCGTTATTTAAATATACAAATACACATACACACACACACGCACGCGCACACACGCACACATGCACACGCACACACACACACACACACACACACACACACACAGGTCGCCCAGCTGTGAAAAGAAGCCAAAATACACTTAACTAATCTGCTTGATCTAGCAATTTATTGACAATGAAAATTTCAAAGAGGTTGAAACTTGAGCCACATGCGTCTCCTAAACCATGGCCAATGCAATTTCCACTGGCAGGCAGGGGGTGGGGAGGGGGTGTTATGGTGGGAATGGCCTGACCAGTGGATGGAGCTTTATTGGTTGCATTCGCGTCAGCATAAAACTAATTCACCCTCGATGACAACCCACAGCGAAGGGGCGAAAGACGAGATGCATTCTTTTTACCCCCTCCCTCAGCTACCTACTTTATTAGCTGGCCTTTCTGTGACAGAGCTATTCATTCTCTGCCCTGCACTACCCTTTTCTCTCAGACACACACTACGCACATGCCCTCTTTCCTCCTCTCTCTCTCACACACACACACTAACCCAAACATGTTATATTACAGGCTGGGAATTTATATCGCTTTCAGAATGAAAAAGCAACTACGCCGCAGTCTGGGCAGCAGGGCTCCATCGCTTATGTGCACGGGCTGCCCTTTATCGCTAGAGTAGTGAGGCCCCTCATATACACTGGGCTCAGAATAGACGCAAAGCTGTGACACACACAGGGAATTACAACAGGGCAGTTAAGTCAAAAAAGGCAAAAAAAAAGCTCTCTGTATCTGTTCCCCCCCCCCTGTCTGTTAATAAATGAACAGACAGGGGGAATGAGGATTCCGAGTATGAAGACAGCAGGGTATTTGTCTTGGTTAATTCATTTATTTATCCCGTCTGGAGCCATAACTTATCACAGATCAAAGCTAAACAGCCTGTCATTAGTTAGCTCTACCTCTTGATAGGACCATAACTCTTCGTGGAAGTCTGAAGAATAAAAATAAAGAGATAGCATGGCTAGTAGAAGCTACGTTAAGAATTTCACTTTCAGTAACATCTTGTCTGACACGCAGTCCTACCATCTCTCCCAGGGTTGCTCTGAAAGCCAAGAATGTGATCCTTCTCAGATCTCCCAGGGCTCCAATGATCTCCACATTGTACAGAGGTTAGGTACCCGCACGTCCAGCTGGGCTTTACTAGCAGTCCTTCCTCCAGCAGCTCTGCAGGACTATCACGTTACCCTGATTTTGGGTCAGCGAAGCCCTCCTGGTTCCACTTAGAGCCCTGTTTCATTATTTCAGATTTATCACTGCCATGTTTGCCAGTTGCCATGTTTTCCCTCCATACGTCCCAAAGTGTAATTCATAGCATCTAATAATGCACAATCCAAGACATTTTAAGGGACTGCAAGTTGGAGTTGTTCCCAGGCTGGAGGGATTAGAGGCTCTCTAGGGGCTGCTGGGTAGAGCAGTTAACTGTTGCCCAAGGGGGAGAGAAGCCAGTCCCAGTGAAGTGAACATCACTGGATATTTACTGTCATTGCATGGCCTAAGCGTCCGGCCTGACAGCCACCACGCTCTCCTCCCAGCATGGCATCGTGCAAGGCAGACCCAGAAGTCCCAGAGGATGGCACAATGGCAAAGTCGTGTCATGGATCATTTACAGATCTTTTTTTGAAATCTCTCATGCTTATTCTCCCTATTGTTTACCTTACCGAGACAGAACATCATAATTTTTTCATTTGCTGTTGATTTTCAAGCAATGACCTATTGATAAATGTGAAAAATAGAAACTCACAAATCTGTCATGAAAAATCCAAACTGCTTGGGACACAGATAAATATCAGTGACAGAGGGAAAAAATGAGCTATTTCACCACTCACTACATCAATGTAACAGTTGGACTTTGCATCTAATCCCTCAGGGGCCTCTAGGGGCCATTTAACTGTTGTGTTCTTGTGCCGGAAGCTCTCTGGGGTGGTGGGGGGGGGTATGAGGACAGGAGACTTGGAACTGGGATGGAGCAAGAAGGGCAAAAGAAAAAGCTGGGATTCATCCCCCATAATAGAATTACCGTGGCGAACAAAGCAGGCATTAGTGCGCCCACGGTGGCATTTGGAGAAGATCCATCTCTCTTTCCTCTGAGGGCCGGCCCTCGCCGCTTAAAGAAAAAGAAAAACTAGCCTTTCTCCCCCCCCCCACCCCCTTTCATGAGCCTTGCCAGATTGCAACAAGGGGCTAAACGGACACACATGCACACGCACTTGCACAAACACACACACACACACACACACACACACACACCCACACAGCATTCGTCTTGCACTTGTGTGTCTGTAATGTGCGACTGCATGTGCGCACTCACGGCTGGCCGGTGCCTCAGCATTCAGAAGGCAGCTTGACCTGCCCCATCAGAAGGGATTACATCTACATAACTCCAACAGAACACTGTCAGCGCCCTGTCCCTCCCTCATCCAGCCTTCCTTCCACTTTTTCAGTCATCCTGCTATTCTCCACACTCTGTCTCCTCATCACTTTAACCTTTCAATCCTTCCCTCTTGCCTCTCTTCTTTCTCCCTGTCTATTACACTTCTGTCTAGTCTGATGTAATACATGTCCAGTGTGCCAGCATTTCTCCCAGCTGTGTTGCATCAAATATATCACTCAAAGAGATCAAGAGACTCCCTCTTGTCAGTGTCTGGTGACCTCCAAATATTTATCACAAGTGTTGGCTTGGCACATCTGAGAGGAGGTTTCCCTGCACTGCATGAGCAGTGGCTATAAGGAATAAATGCTACACTGATTCCCAGATTAGGAAACAGGCAGCAATGCCTGGTGTCAGATTGTCTCGGTGATAGAGGGAACATGGCGCCATCATGCACAAACACAGTGAGCTGTTATGAAATGGACCTGCGACTTCTGGTTGGCTCTCTCACTCCATGACCCACTAACACACACCTCAGCCAACGAGAAACATGCAGCAGACGCACTGAAATGTGACTCTTTTCTAGACAGCGATTCTGCGGCCTGGTTCTTGAAAAAAAATGGGGGAAAAAAGAAATCACATGTTGAACTGACTGAATTGTTGAGGTGAATAAACAGTTTACTGAAATGCATGCAGTTTTTAGTAACAGGGATGATGCTTTTAAGTAGCGTGCCACTAAACAGCGGAATAGATAACAAGTAGTTGGAATAGGATCATTAAGTAGATACATGTGTTCATCTTAATGAGTTGCATCTACAGAACAAGTCATTCTTATTCATTTTCTACATACAGTAGGCTACATCTGTAAACTTAAATTAGGAGTTGGACTTGAATAGGAAGATACTCACACACATCTGTTCACCAGACCTCTGCCGCCCCCTACTGGAATCTTATTAAAGATATCAGTCCTTTACCAATGCCAGGTACAGTGTACACTTTGTACTCATGTTGACAGTGCAATACTTTGACCATTAGTGTACAAAACATGAACTGTTCCATTTTTTTTATTAGCATGAAAGACAATTTGTGCACTGACAAACGTTAATGCAACTATAAGTTTAAAATAATGCATTGGCAATTTCAAATTTGATTTATATTAGCTGTTAAAGGTGTTTTTCCATGGGTTAACGTCTCGATTTCTAGAGTCTTTTGCTGTCACTGAAATTGTGACACCTGTGTCCAAATTTATCTCCCAGCAGCTGTAAACAACCCTCCATTTCTGTGGTTTGTTGCATTGTGGGACATCAGTGTCCATTAATGTCACACTCCTTCCTTCCTTTAGTCTGAACATACTTTATATTCAAGACATTGTAAGAATTTGTAGAATTGGAAACAATTGGGACCCAGTGCTTGTATCACCTGAACAAAGCGTAGGCCTATAGCTTTGCACCCCATACTGTAGCTTTGACTATTCTGTGATTGATTGTCATCTCAAGTTAACAGTGCAGCGGATGTTTTCCCTTGAAAACCACCGGAGAAAGACTGAGTCTGGACCCGGTTCTCTCTTGGCAGCGCAGCACGTGCTTATCCCCAGGAGTGAGGGGCTGCACGGGCCGCAGCAAAACAGCCCACCGCTGCTGAGCCTCCAGCGTCCCCCCACGGCCCCGCTCTCACACACAGGCCCAGTGTGTCCGGTCGGACTACACAGAGAGGAAACGCACGTACTCCGCTTGAGTAGAAACAAAAACACTCAGCTCTGTGAGAGACCCAAACACAGCAGGATGGTCTCTCTGCGCTCACAGGAAAGAGGCCAGGGCAGTTAAACTGAGATCACTCTGTACGCTCAGACAACCGAGCACATATTCATGGATACACTGGCACATATACAGCTTCGGATAAACACGCATACATGCACATATACACAACCAACAATACAGGAAATAGGTCGGCTGCAGCACAGGTATCCTTTACATCCTTTACATCCTTTACTGGCTTCTACTGTCTGCCGATGAAAGGGAATACCCCTCGTCTATGCAGCCCTGGGCCCGGCTGGCCGAGCGTACAGCGGCTTATAAAAGGCCATTTCCTTAATAAAAATCCCTGCCTTCCCCTGTGCTAATCTCCCAAAGGACAGTGGCAATTAGCCCGGGGAGAGCCTCACTGTAGTAGGGGCATCTGTGGCATCTCTATTACCTCATGGCCTGCCACTGAACACATAAAACACACACACACACACACACACACACACACACACACACACACACACACACACAGGGATCAACCAGAGGTATAGTGTGGATTTCTGGGTCCCTTTGAGTCCCCTCGTGTCTGCATGTAATAGACCTGGCTTAACTTTTTCTCCTCCCTAAAAGCCTACTGTAGTTAAGTATTTAGTGTTTATTAGTGTTCATTAGGCTTCTTCTTTCTTCATCTCTCGCCACCTTATTGTTGCTATTACTTAACATCACAGTGATTAATAGGATCTTTCTGCAGCGTCTATTTACACATACAAAGACACCAGAGGGTCTGGATGTGGTTTAAGCTTTGTCAACAATAGTTGGGGAAGAGATCTTTCAGCAGTGTCTTTATGGCTTGTTGACATAGCAGTGATGATTTCCTATTATACGTGGCATTAATATCATCAGATAAACCTTCTGCTCCCATTTTGGAAATTTCCCCCAGTGCAATAGGTCAGTCAATCTAAAAAAAAAAAATAAAAATAAAATAAAAAGTCTGCACATGCCACTGTCTGTTAGACTGTGCAAGTCTTAAACTTTAAGCAAATCATTTGTCTTTTTTCTCACTAACGTAACCCTGATCATTCTGTGAGGATTAGTAGTGTAGAATCATATTAAAGCCTGTGCAGAAGCTGCAGACCACACTGCAGTAATTGACAGAGGCAGCCCCACGCTTCTGACACAATGCACTCATTGATTCCTCTTCGCTTTTGTAAATAACAGCCCTGGCCGCAACATGCACGCGTGAAAGCCACAAAAGAGCTGTTTTAGAGATAGCAGGAGCTTTTTAAAAGATTATGCTGTCCGCAAGTCATTACCGGGGGCTCGATAAGAGTTTGTCATCGTGTGGTAATGTTCCATGGATCCTGTTGTTCCCCTATGCTGCCCCCCCCCCATCCCCACTTTACTCTCTCTTGCTCCTGCTCAAATGGCAGCAGTGTGGTGTTGTGGCGAGGTGAGGCCATGGTCTGCTGAACACTGACATTCATCTAAATGGAATCAGATAAAGCTGAGGGGCCTGAATACTTTCAACATAAACATCACCTGGAGCCCACAGCAGGGGCCCCCTGGCGGCACTGCTCGGCCAACCAGAGTCTGCAAACATCAGGGGGAACAGGGAGATCAACCAATGGCAGAGGCTGAAAGGGAGGAAAATAATTTCTACCCAATCTGAGGAGCGGCTGGCTGTGGATATCAGATGAGATCAGGCCTGCGGGTTCCTTCCACGCTTCCAGATGTGGGCGAGAGGAGGTGATGTGGGGGTGAGAGGGATTGTGTGAGAGAAACATATGACCTTTACACGTGTAGATCAGGTTCCCTATGGAGCAGACTGGGAGTAAGAAAGTGTTGATAACAGAGAAAACAAGGTGAGAAAACATGGTGAGCCACAACTACAGTGATATGGAAAAGATACTCTGTTTGGATATAAGCGTGAGAAACATCAAACAGTATGCAGGTCAACACAAAGGAAAGCATGTTAATGAAATGCTATTCTACCTTATTTTCAACACAGGTCAAAAGGACAAGAGTGAAACAGCAATCAACATACCTCGACAAATAATTATCCTCATAAATGCAGCAGCGACCCAACCCAAAAATATTTCCACTACCTGGGGTGTGAGCTTCCTAAAGAATGCTCCAAAATGTCTGGGGGAGGGTGCTGAGAAAACAATAGAAGATGGGATAATTACAGAGAAAATGAGGAATGAACTCAGTGGTAACCCTCAGAGAGGACGAGGAAAACAAAGTGGAAAACACACGAACGCAGAAGAAGACACGGTGGGTTTTCAGTAAGAAGTGCAAGCAGGCATGGACCTGCCCATCCTGGATAAAGCTATCCGTCAGCACCAGGGGAGAACATGCTCATGGGAACTGGATGACCTGCTGTACTTAACTGTCTATACCTCCACAGACTGTGCAGTGTTTGGCTCTGCCTCTGCTTGCTGCACATGAAGGCCTGGTTCAATGGCTGCTTATACAGATGATTGAGTATGTGTAGCAGCGGGACAACGATTGATTTGGAGCCGGCTGTTAATTCTTGAACATATGCAGCGTGAAACAGGGAAGGCCAGGCATTTCCATCTGTTAAATGAACAGCAGTGATCCTCACAGCTCTGGATCCAAACACTTAATCTTGTGTTTCTGATACTACTTTATATCTTTATTTAGGAGTGAGGGGGGGGGGGCTACAGCAAAGCAGCAGATGGAAACAAGGCTTCCAGGAAATCAGTGGAGGTGAGGTCCAGAAAGAACATGAGCTGGCATAGACTCTGCCTGGTTGCTTTAGGTGGAAGAAAAGCAAGGACAGATAGAAAAAAAGAGGGATAAAGTACATATAATGTGAAGAAGGGGAGTGACAAGTGAGGATGGCTGGATGGGAGTTGTTATCAGAGCCATTTGGCTATCTGGGTGGTAGCCTAAAGAATAAACAGTGGGGCAGAATAGAAATCCTGTAGTGCGGCCCTGCATACTGATGACCTGGCTGTAACGGCTGGATTGGCTCTCCGGCAGATATTCATTAAGCCATTAAAGGAACACAATCAACTCATTTGTGTGGCCTTCTGTTTCAGACTGTTTTTTCTTCCCTTTGTGCTCTGCTTTCTTGCAGGAGAGAGAGAAGTAACAGAATACACGTCAATGAATAAATCTGAGGCAAAGAAAAGAGTGAGAACGGTTGGACCTGGGCGGTGAGCCGAAGCCAGCTGTTGGCTCTCCTTCTGAGCAGAAAAGAAGTCATTACTGGCGGAAGAGACTCATGCAAGAACCAATTCACTTTTAAGAAAGTTTGATAAATGAACGAATGTTCGAATTCAATCTACCTGGGTTGAAATTAAAGGAGGCTAATTGCAAAGAGCACTTGCTAATAACAGTTTTTTTTTCTCACAAAGTGAGTGCCATTAAACACAAGAGCCACAGCCACTTTGCCTCCTGTTGAGGGGTGAGAGCGCCCTCTTGTGTCAACATCTTTAGAGAGGAAACGGCACACTGAAAACATAAAGTTAATAACGTTGATTTTATTGCCATCAATATATACATATATCTTATTTTTTCTCTTGTAATATTTATATAGCATAAAGCATTAGGATCACTGTACAAACAATGAACACAGAACAATGAAAAAAGGCTTACATTTTGTTTTGTTCATCTAAGTACAAAGAAAAGCAGCGAGTTTTAATCACACTAGTCCCTAATCATAAGAGGCAGTGCAATACATGTTGCTTCCACAACACTGCATGACATGATTGGAGGAAGATAGACAGCACCAGGTAAACTACAGCTGATTATCTGCTGGGTTGTGAGACTCTATGCTGGCTCTCTAGGAGATCCTACAGTATGTTGGTGGAGCTATGTGAAATGGATCTACAGGAACATGTAGTCCCCAACTGAAATAGGCCTGGGTTGCCATAGTGACACTGCCTGGGGTTAACTGTAACACAAGAGAAACAGCACTGACGTGTTTATGAAACACAATAACACACTTAAAAAGGTCCTGTGGATGGAGTTACGGTCTCGTTTCAGGACCACTAAACACGTTACAAGGTAATTAAACACACAATCACTAAAGTCTTTGTATTGTCATGCAGATGATTTTGATGATCAGTAGATAGTTCACTATGACAACATGAGGCAAAAGCAGAGCAGGGGAGATGTGGCAGCAAGTCTAAACCGTTTGCTAAACTGTGCGTCAGGCTTTGTGATCGTGATGGGCAACAGTGGGAGCAGCACAGATTATTGTTTGTGTGTAAGTGAACACGCTTTTTTGACAGCTCTTGTAATACGCACACACCAGAGAACAACCTCATTATACAAACATCAAAGAATACAGAGAGAAAACTATCCTCTCCAAGTCTTCCTAAAAGAAGAAAATTAAAAATTCCATTTGGATGGAATGGATTACCCAGCATCTATTCAACTGGACTCTACATAAGCTAATTAAATGGTATCACTCAGGTGGCAGCAGTCAGATTCCTCTCCCCTCTGAGATAATATACTAATACGTGTCTAATAAGCGCAGAGAGCTAATTTTACTGCCATCCAACAGTTACAGCTGCAGAGGCTGGTGCAGCAGCAGGCTTTGGTGAGTCAATTACACAGCACCACCTGCTGTGTATATACAGCCAGTCTGTTATGTGTCTGTCTAGAACAATATTGTGTCTCTGTTACAAGGAGGGTAAACAAATAATCAAAGTCATCATTCAAATGATGCAGTTTTTTTGGTTAAATCAAGAGTGCAACAAAAATAATTTTGGAATTCAGTCATTAAGTAGACATGAATTAATAGTGTGTGTGGGGGGGGGGAACAAATAGGGAACATTATTTTGGGATAAATCCATTCTGCCACATTTAATCTCAGCAGCAAAAAGGCTAATTAAACCCGTAGAGCTACAATACTTTGAAGTTATTATGACAGGCACACAAAATAAAGCTTAACAAGCAACCATTAAAGAAATCTAATGAGTTAAATTCATTCATCAACAAAAACACAGACTTTTATCAACTATGCCAACTTCACTTGTTGGGGGGGGGGGATCAGGACAAGTGTGTTTTCTTTTGGGGCTGTTACATGCATACACATATGTGCACAAACACACACTGGTCATACCAAACGTCAATGTCAAAGTCGCTACAGACACAGACTTCAGTGACGGACTGGCAACTTCACATGGAGGAATCTCCTCATATCTCCTCTCCTCTCAGGATGTGGAGATGATGATCATGATTCCCCTGTGACGCCCACACAGTTAATACACGATGGTCACGTTATTGAAGTTAGAATGAATGGCCGTCCCTTGATTTGTACCAAAGAGTGTGTCATCTGTTCTCTTCCAAACCTCCCGTCTTTCCGGGGTCACTCGGTGCTATCCTGGCTCAGCTCGACTCCCTCTTCGCCAGGAATGGCTTCTGGCAAGCTTCCCTCTCCCTGGAACAGCTCCTCCATCAGCTGCTCCCCAGCGCTGCCGGCACGTGATGCCCACAGAGCAGCGCCCTCCCGCAGGCCCAGTGAGCGCAGCATCCGTGCATACTCCAAAAATACAGACTTGATAAGTTTATGTGCAAACGCAGGTCAAGGAGAACTGGTAACATTTTATGGGACAAAAAGACCCACCGTAAGCCAAAGAAAGCTGTCATCAACATATTAAGTCATGACTTGGAACTACCACACACTAGATTATCACATCCTCAAAATTAAATTAAAAAGTGTAACACATAGCCACTACAGAACACTGGTTACACTGGTAACCAGTGTTGATCCAATGAAGCTGATTAGAGGCGCATTATAACATGTTTAACATCAAAATGTCCACATAAAAACACCTAGATAACTGAGTTTGAAAATATAATGAATGCAGGTGCTTCCATACAGAATTAAATGGATCACTGAATGGTTTAGGGACCAACATAATATGGATTAGATATGGTGACATTTGCAGTCACCAGTTCTTAGATACTCTAAACGCTATTTTCCTGCCTGTGCAATGTCAGCAGTACCATACATTTAGATGCAATACAAGTTCTGGCAGTTGTCTATTTTTCTGTGCTTGGCATTGCGTGGCATTTTCTTGGCTCCAAATGGAGCTGCGTGCATCGAGCTAAACGGAGTTGGTAAATACTGACTAACTATTAGATAAAATACAAACTACAGCCTCCAAAATGCATATAACATTGAACATTCAACACCTCTCTAAAACAGCATCGACATAAAAAAAAATGATCACCTTTATGAAGGGAGGATTTGTTGCATGGCTGTGGACTGCATTAGTTAGTTTTAGCTCGGGCAACTGAATGTATCCAGCCTCTTATCCACATTGCACTGAACCTTGTTTTCCCTACTGACAATAAAAGATGAGTTGGGACACACACACTAGCACTTGTGCCTAGGGAGTGCACTGTCTGGGCCCAGTTTATTGTATAGTGTATTATAAATAAATCTGTCACTCGCCTTCATTTCTAAAAAAAGTACAAAAGCGGATATTAAAGGTATAATATGTTTCTTTTGTCGGTTGGTGTTTGTAAACACAGCATTCAAAGCCGGCCCCTCCTCTCCGGCTCAAAGAGCCAGAGAGAGTAAAAAAAGAAACGGTGGTCGAGCGAGCTAGAGAGTGAATGAAGAGAGTGAGCAGTGATACGAGAACAACGCCGTGAATCAGAGGAATAAAAAAGTCATTTGATTGTTTTACTGCTGCTGTGTTTCAAAGCACAAATAAACACATCCACACCTCTGTGGGAAGGGGACACATTGACCGGATGTTGCGTGAATGCAGAGCTTTGTCCTGTCGCTGCGTGTGTGTGTGTGTGTGTTTGTGTGTTGGTTCAACAGACAAACCGACTGACAGCACAGAGCAGAGGTCATAAATGACCAGCGCTCAGCAAACTAAGAAGAACAGAGAAAACACAGGGAGAGGGCAGGGTTTCTGCATATCCAGACACCACCAAACATGTGATGATTGAGAGGGATTACTTTTGTCTTAGTCTATACATCGTTTTTTTTTTTTTTTTTTAAGGAAAATCCTACATATTATACCTTTAAGTCATATGCTCACTAACTCTGAAAATGAGATATTTTTAGCTCTTGGAAGACAGCTTGGCCCTGTGCAGGCTCAATCTGCTCCTGGTCTGGACTTCATCAATCATAATTCACTCAGTGACAAATGAGCAAACCAAAAGGGGATGTCTTCATTTCAGTGTACGCACAGTAAGTACACATTTCTAGATGAAATATTGTTTTAGGGTGAGTTTTTTTCTTCTTCTGTTAATTGCTACATGTGGCGTTACACACAAGGAAAAAATGAATATATAATTTAAACACATTTTCTTTACATTATAAATGTTGCGTATATAAAAAGGACTGGCTGGTGAAGCTGATGTATCCAGTAGCCATAAAGTTAACTCCTCACCCTGTTGAGTTAACAAGATTGTGTCATGTGACAATATGCTCTATCTTTTACATGCATACAATATGTTTTTAAAGTCTAGGTTCTAAAGGTTCTCTTATGAGTCTGGGGCATAACTGAGCTCTGTGATCAAAGGGTCATAGGATGTGCTTCGTGGAGCATTTCAATTGTCCTTCATTGTGAAAAAGCTCTCTGCAATCAAGTGCACGTCAGTAGAAGAGATGGATAGAGTAACCAGGGGAGCTAACTCTGATTATAAATGGCGTTAGAGTGCAGTACTGGGTTTTCAAAAAAGGATATTGGAAGAGTCATTGGCCTCCATCACCCCGTACTTCAGACAGGCTTCAATGAAGAGGGCGGCGCGATCAAAGTGCCTCATACTGCCCAGGAGAGAGAAGGGAGAGCAAAAGGCAGAAGGAGGTTAGAGCTATTGTCAGAAACCAGCATCACCCCTGCCTCGATGCCTGTGATCCTAAAGCATACAGCAACCCTGTCGTCCTGATGCTGCTCTAATTCTCTGCGAGAGCTTTTTCCTGCCAGAACACGAGCTGTCAGGGAGAAGAAAAAGTAGTCCAACAGCGAATTGATGCTGAGGTAAAAGATACAGGGTCATACCATACCATACTCTGTATACCACACAGCATACACAAAGGAGAGGAAGGTCAGGCAGAAAACAAATTACAGGGTAAATACATTTTATAAAAGGGAATATTTAAGAGTTCAAATTAAAAGGGAATCTTGATTGTGAAACTGGTTATTTGCATGGATGTATTGTAAGACAGGACTTTTCAAGACCTCAGTCTTAGACAATGCCAAACTCGCAACTCGAATGTCTGAATATATACAGTAGGCTCATAACAGCATCAATCATGACACTTACCTTTGTAGCATCTCTCCTACTTTGTAAAAGCATCCCAGGGAAAGCAGCACCATGATGGCTTTGGACTTCTGGTTGACCTGCGGGGAGCACAGGTGCTCCGCCCAGCGCTTCAGCACATCTGAGCTCTCCGCCGGGTTCAGACGCACCTGGAAACACACACACACACACACACACACACACACACACACACACACACACACACTTGGCTGTGTTTCCCAAATAATAATGCTCATAAGAAATACTTATTAAAATATAGTTGCAAGGAAGAAAAAATAAGTGCATTACACACTGCATATATGTTTAAGTGCATTTTTATAACATTCTTACAATTACCAATAGAAAATATATAAACTCACATACACAGTATGTACACACTTAACACCAACCCACCACCCACATGCCCACAAACTCACAAACTATCCAAACATTACACAGTATCTGATGTTCCCTGCTGACGGACGCCGTCATGCTGCGTTACCTTAGCCAGCCAGGCGGCCCGGTTCCACTCCCCGTAGGTCTGCAAGTAGCGGCAAGCATCCGCTGCCTTGTCAATCAAACACAGCAGCTGTACTCCCTCTGACAGACAGCAAAAGGGGAGAATTTGTACGAATGAGAGTTGGAGAGGTGATGACCTATCGCTACCAAGGTGGCAAACTCTGCCTGGACATTTCTTTACAAACTGCAAATCTGCTGGCAGAAACCACACTCATTATGCAATACGTGGCTCGAGGCCAATCCAAAATGTTAATCTATAAAGAATCTATAGGTTGTTGTTTTCTTCAGGTGGATTAATAGCTTTTTAAAACCTTTATAAAATCTATATTTGTATGGTGTCTGGTTCATTTAAAAGACCTAAAGAATAGATGAATTATTTAAAGATTTTTTCAAGGCCCTTTCAAGGCTGCAGACACCCACACAGAATGCTGCTGATACTCCTTAAAATAAGAGTGGAGAAGGTTGTTCACTGCTTTCAGACGTACAGTAACACTACCTGCTAGCTTGCCGTTGGCAATCATATTAGTGGCCACTAGTTTGATGGTGGACTGTGAGGGGCCTGAAGAGGTGATGGTGGTCACTAGGCAGGCCTTGAGTGAATCACAGTAGTAGCTGGTGTTGTCTGCGCTCGTCTCCAACAGTAACTGCACCGCTCGGTCCGTCTGAGAGCGACAACAAAGAGATGAGAATGTAATGACTGAGGTGGGGAAGAGAAACAAGGCATCAGCAGCTCAGACAGGTAACCAATGTGTGAGCTGACCAAGACGAGAGTAACAAGGGGATATTATGTTTATTATCGTGCTTTTCATCTGGTGTAGATGAATGCTTGAGCTGATGCACGGGTCAGCTCAAGCTGGCCTCTGCCTGTCTGTGTATTGGAGGACTGCAGCTCCAACACACAGCCTGCTGATTGCATCCTGTGATTAAAGTGAGAGTGGTGACACTGAGAGGGAAGGGAGGTGAGTCCAATCCCCCACAGGCTGAGACGCCAGGGAGGACAGAGGCAGCACTTATCGTCCATCTTGCTTCATTAGACTCCACAGCACCAAGTGCGTGTGTGTGTGTGTGTGTGTGTGTGTGAGGGATAGAGAGACATGACTATAATATATAGTATATGGTCTAAAACTGGGACACGTAAGCAGGAACTCTTATCTAATGTTATTCCCATTTGATATTGATATGAATGTAGTCTCATTTTGCCAGACCTTCCTCCACAACTTGTTATGGTGGAACATGTGTACGTTCAAAAGCTGTTTTAGTCATGCACCAGAAAACTCAGATTGGACAGATAGTCTAGCTAGCTGTCTGGATTTACACTGCAGAGATCTGAGGAGCAGTTAACCATAGTCCTCAGAAATCCACCGGAGTTTAACATTTCCAACACAAAGAAAGCCCAAGGTACCGGACATCTGGCCGAAAAGAGTGAAATTCGGTGGAATTTCCAGCGGCAACGGAGTAATCCCAGAAGTGGAACGTCGTGGATATAGACTAATATGAATACAACATGTATGTATCTGTAGCTAGCCACCCTACAAGAAATGACTGTGTGCAATACATACCTGACCCAGCAGGAGCAGCTGGTCAGCACATTTCTTAGTGTGGTCATAACTGGAGCGCTTCACCTCCTGCAGGTGAACTCGATCCAACTGGAACTTCTGTTGAGCCACAAAGAAAAGGTTGAGCCACAAGTTACTTTTTTTTCTTTCACATACTGCTTCCATAGATCCATGGTCAAACTGTGTACATGTGTGTGGGTGAGAGGCAGTAATGGATGGATTATTGGACATTACTAAGGAGAGTAATGATGAGCAAAAGAGATATGGAGGACAATTATAGAAATACAGATCGCAGAGATGGAGAGTGTAATTATAAAGTCTTTAAAATATTCAGGAGTTTTCACAGCGTTTCTGGTGCCACCGCCTACCACACTCACTATTGGTGCCTTTTTCTCTCATTATTTCATTACATGTTCCCTGATGGGAGACCCGATTTATTTTTTGGAGTGAGCAAATGATAGGCATGAAAATGAAAACAGCAATAGATACAGTATATTCAAAGTATGAGTTTTAAATGAGATTTTGAGGGGGGGAGGAGGGAGGGGCAGGTTATACAATAAGAGGAAAGATAACAGCATAGAAGAAAATTTGTTGCGTGTCTGTGTGTGTATCTATATCCGACAGTGTAGCTTTACTTTAGCTGCACTTTATTATGATGAACTCTTCTGTGAGTCACAGCCGTGGGCTTGGATATTTGTAATTACAGTCAGACTGCTACCACTGATGCCGTTTTATGACTACAGGATTCAAATGTAGCTGCAGACTGTCAAGGTAGCACTTTGAAAGTCTTAACTATGTGATCACTGCGTGTCCCCTCATTAACTGGGAGTAGAACTTTCACAACAACATAGTACATAATCCATTAAAAAAAAATTTTCAATAAGGCCATCTACATTCTGCTACTTCTATCCTTAATGCTAGCTAAAAGCTACTTGACATTTTTCTTAACTGGCTAATTGTCTTTCATCAGAAAAGCTACACCTTTCCTCTCCTCTGCTTCCTTGGGTATATTGATGTAGTTTTGTGGTGGATAAAGACCTACCAAAGAACGGTCTTTACTTGCACCGTGTGCCAACTTTTTAAGTGCTACCAACAGTTCTTTCTGCAACCTGGACATAAAAACCATGCTTGGGTGGTTCATTACAACTTCAAAAACGAAAGAATACACCTTTCACAGAAAACATTTGCATTCACTATGGCAACATAAAAGGTGGATGTCTATTTTCAAATGGGCTGTGGCTGCCATGTTGACCAGGAGAGTGATGTGGAGAGAAAAAGCAGAGGAGGACCAATTAATGGGCATCTTCTGAAGCAACTTTTTCTAACACCCTTGGGGCGACAATTTAAGTTGGAAAAAAACAGGAGATTCAAGGTATTGTTTATAAGAGCCATCAGCAAGACGCATTGATCCAATTGAGCTTTTAATTGAGCATGTCCCGGCGTGGGCTAGAATCATTGGAGGAAATGTTGGGGGAATTAAATGTAGTGAGGGCTAAGTGAAAAATAGGTTTGACCTCAAAGGCTTAAAGATGTGAGATGCTTCCCTTAAAGGCTTAGTGAGACAACCGAGAAAATACACAATGTCATTGATAATAGAATGTACTGTGTGACCGGGGCGATGTTGTTGACACTGTGGATGACAAGGGACAGCCTTGTGTGGGTTTGTTTGAGCGTGGTCTTGAATTGAGGATAGTAACTGTCTCTGCATGACCCCTACGGGAATTTTGAAATGCTGACTGCAGGGCATTTGTCTCCATTGTCTTGGTGTATTAAAGACAGAAAATGCAACACAAATAAGCAAACACTTTATCTTCTTTTGTTGTTTCACTAACCTGGAAGTAAGAGCTCTCACACAGAACGTCGTGGCAGATGTCCAGGTGGTTCGGAGGCGACATCTGGGTTCCTTCACTTTTGGCCTGACCCTCTGCAGTGGACACACCTAGCTGACGAGCCTGGGCAAACGACTGGAGGTAGTGGGACGCCACTGTCCAGAAGTGAAGGTCCGACTCATCCCCGAACAGCCTGCGGTTTGCCACAACAACGCATCAGCTGGGCCCAGAGTGGATACTGTTCTCTTTGGAGAAGTTAGTCAAGTTCTGCAGTCTGAACCTGGTTCTTCTAGTAGTTTTCTCACTAATGACCATAGTTCCTGTATCTTCCCGCCCACGCCTCGCTCGTTCCGCTCCCTTCCACCCCCTCTACGTCTTTTCTTCCCTTTACTTCCCTCAGCCTCCTTTAAACATATCTGCACAGGCCCACAGCTGTTGCTAGGTTACCTTGCCACATTAACAATGGCATGAAAACTTGGCAAATGTGCCAGATGGAGAGACATCCTGAGCCCTCGTGGTGAGCACTGTCATAGTATTTGGCATACCAAAAGGGTCTTCCCGGGTAAATCATTGCTTTAATAACAGGAAACAAACGAGGGGGAGATATTGCATTTCCACTCAGACTGGCTGTTAGATTTGTCAGATGCTCGAGGGAAATGAGAACTGCAGCAGAGATGAGATCAGAGATGCTGACACCAGCTCTCAAGTCGTGTTTTTTGGTGGAAATACAGAATCACAGTTTGTGCAGTTACAGCAAAAATGTATCCTGTTATTTAGGCAGACCATTTGACAGTTTCAAAAAACGAATGCCTCGTAATATTGCATCATCTTGTTTATCTTTCCCAATTACATTACATATTCTGAATGAAGTAAAATGTAAAATAAATAAATATTGATATTCCAAAAATAACAGGTATAAAAACTTAAATGATGATATTGAAGCATACCATTATGTACAGATTTCTGCAGGGTTATTGATTCTGATCCATTTAATTATGTCTTGCTCAGTTTAATTATATCCCAGTCAATCATTAGTAGCTTGACGGCAAACTCAGTTCCGCTTAAGATCATTGTAACAAATAGAACCACTCTACTGTCTAAACTTAACATGCATACAAACAGAGCAAACACATGGAGTCAAATACTAGTTTAACAAGTGTTTTGTGCTTACTGTTACATTATTATGATAGAGGAAAAAGGTGTTTGCATCCTGAAAGAGTGTCATCCCACTTCCAGGATAGCAGCTGTTTGTCTGCTATTTATTATTTTACTGCTTATAGAAACTATACATTTGTTCAAACTCAGTGACTCAGTACTTCATGAGTCTTTGACATAGGTGCACTGTCTGAATGTTAACAACATAATTAGGGTCCAAAATTCACTTTTTTGTCCACCAGCCAAATGGCTAGTGAATGTTCAAATTTGACCAGCCACTCAATAGATTACCATTGTTTTTTGGCTGGTGAGTGAAGCAAATCTACCAGCCACTTGCATATTTTACCAGCATTTGGCTAGTAGATGGTGCTAATTTTGGACCCTGTAATAATCACGCTGGGGTACCAGTAAACCCCCATGGACATGGACACAGAGTACAATCAGTGCAGACAACCAACAGCGGTAACTCTGAGAATGCTGAGTTGTAACTCACCGTGAGACCAGGAGGCAGCGCTGCAGCAGGCTGAGCTCCGGGTCCTGCAGCACACTCTTCATATCGCTGGGGAGCCAATCAGAGACAGACAATCAGAGCACAGCGAGAGCCAATTACACTTCTCAAACACAACAGGCGCAGTGCGGCTGTTACAGGAGATTCCTCTTATCGGTCAACCCACAGACAACATGGTCTTTGGGCCTGCTGTTTAAACACAAAGGACCCTGGGACTCATACACACAGAGACATACACGTCTTGTTGTTGCCGTTTGCGTCGTGGCAATAATATAAATATTTTATTTTGAGCTACAGCGTGTAAAAATCATCAGTGGAGGGAAGTTCAGTTATTAGCTTTGGTTCAATAGTGCTGTCATATCCTGATCAGTATATATATTTTGGCTTGACACTGGACAAGAAGCTGTCAGTGTTCTAGCTCAGTCAGAGGGTAGAGCACTGGGATCGGAACAAAGTTAAACAATGAGGTAATCTGGGATTCCATACTTATATACAACTCCATAATTTGTGTGTGTGTGTCCTGTGTCTGACTATGCTTCTGGTGTTAGGGGTTTTAGTGAACATACAAGTTTTAACACTGTGCATTATGGAGCTATTCAATCTTTTTTGGGAATCCATGAATTTACTTCACTTTTGACCATTAGTTGAGATATGGGATGGGAATCTCCAACCATAAAACGTTGCATTTTAAAATGTCAAATGCAAATCAGAGACTCACTTAAAAGGATATTTAATTGGGACCCAATTTCCCAAACAAAATGTTTCTCGTGTATAAAGACCATTGGTCTGTTGATATATAGTATAAACAAAAATGATGAACGTATTGTCTCAAAGAGAATAGCTACAGTGTGGAACTTTATGTGAAGTATAATTTTAACAAAAGACAAAGATCCCTTTGTGCGCAATAACGCTGAGTAACATTACCGTTAGCCCTAGAGAGCGGCAGGTTTAATGCCACTCCAGATGAGGACAGACTTTGTTTGTTGTGCGAGCTAGCTGAAATTGAGTTTCATTTTTTGTTTAACTTTCCTATCTATGAGGACATAAGGGATGTACTTTTTTAAGTTAAATGACATTCATTTATTTTGATTACTTTTGAGTGAATGACTATGAAAAACTTGAGTTGTGCTTCAGGAAAGGAACCTTTTTTGTAGCAGATTTTATTAGCTAAGCTTGGGAGAGAAGGCAGAATATTTAGTTTAAGACCGAGCTGTAAAATAACTTTACTTTTGTAATGAAATGAAATGTTTGACCACTGCAACTGTACTTTTGGTGTCTTGTAAACCCATGGGGGTTAGGCACTTTGTATGCGTGACATAGAAAATGTAACCATTACCATTAAAAAGTGTAATAACTCTGTTAATCACAAAAACGAAAGTGTAGTAACTCACTTAGACAAGGAGTTGAGCTGCTCCTGGATCAGGCCTTTTATCTCGTCTTTCTCATTGTAGTCTCTGAAACAGAGGGATCAAACTCAGTCAAGTGTCTCCTCTCACATCTCCCTAAAATAAAACCTGAACTGATATTACATGGGAAGCCAAGAAACCTGCTTGTTAAGAAAAGTCCATCTGTGGTGTCGGGCAATAGCAGATGATTTGATTCTAACATTTATGCTGAGGTCAGGTAGCACCCTGCGAGCGCTGCTAATATAGCTGCCTCTTATGATCAGGCAACTGTGTGTGTTTAATGAAAGAAAGCAATGTTGCACTGAGGGCTCAGATAAATGGGGCATAATTACATCAGGCTATAGTAAAACAGAGATGTAGCCGTCTGAAAAAACTAAAATAAAACTCCTCTCTAAGGGCAGCCTTTATTGGCTCCCATGTGACTTGTTTACAAAAGATGAGTGGCTTACTCTGGTGAATTGGTTCATTTTTTTATAAAGGTAATAAACTAAATGCTTGGCTGGTTGGCAGATGGTGTGATGGTATAGGAGAATACAAATCAAATCACATAACTTACAAATAAGTTTCTATTTCATATATTACTTAACACAATTACCTGAGACCTTTAGTCCTGCTCACAACTAATGTAAGCAATGACAACAAAACTGTCGGCGCGTCCACATGATACAAGCCTTTCGTGACCGCGCACCCTCCCCCCCTCCCCCACGCAGTTGCTAGTAGCCAAGGAGGACACGGAGGATAAAAAAAACAAACATAATGGACTCTTCAGAAGAGGTAATTATCTTCACTCGATTCTGCGTGGGAAAGTCACCGGACGCCACAATCTACTGAACATAGCCAAACTGATGCCCTGTTTACACGTACATGGTTATTTTGAAAAATGGAGACATTTCCCTTCGTTTGTGCCCTTCGTTTACACACAAACGGAGAATTCGCCTCTGAAAACAAGTCTTAATAAAACCTCCGGCCAGGAGGTTAGGCCATAGACAGTTAAATAAGTGGACAAAGTGACGCCGTTGTTTTCTACGGAGACCAGTGAAGGATATTAGAAGCACTTTTTTGGTGATGGCTGAGCGTTACTGCGCAGCCTCCATCTGAGCTTGACTACAGATGTGACGTGAGCAACCTGTCTGAAAGTTGGAAGTCTTCTGGTAGCTGTGCCAAGAGAAATCTCAATTATTCCGAATCTTGCAGAGACGGAGAGCGTAGGTATATGTAAGGAGATAACATAGGCACAGGCTAATTATTGCTAACTAAAATGCTAGTTAACATTATTTATTAAACTTAAACAGCTAATGTGAGACGAAACTGCCTGCAAGCTTCTCCTGTACTATACGGTAATTCCTCTACTATGCGACAGTAAGTCCCGTGGTTATGACACAATCGTTAGCCTATTTTTACAAAAACGTCTGCTACGGAGCCATAATATCAGATACAAGGTAATGGAGCCTTTTATACATTGTCGTGTTTCTTTAGAAATAAACAATGGACAAATAAAGTCTTTAAACGCTTCAGCTGTAAAGTTATTCCCTGTCTTAGTGATGCCAAAATGAATGGCAGTCAATGGGATGCTAACGGCGGGTGATGCCTTTATAGCCAACAAAATTGCTCCATAGGAGGTATGCTTTGTGGACGATCGCTTACCCCCTTGGGTTAGGCAGCCGAGAGCGAGAAAGAGGAAGTGATTTGTTGCTGTTGTTGCTATTTTCGGGATTCTGATTGGCTAACGTGGGCTCGAGCTTCTAGTTACACTGCCACCTACAGGTTTGGCATGCTCTTGACGGCATATATACACACGGGTAAACACTTTTCTGAAAACTGACAGCTGTGCACGATGTTATTTTTTTAAACGGAGAGGTTGAAATGTCCGTTTATGAAAATAGCTGGCCACTTGTAAACGTAGCATTAGAAATACAGAGAGAGTTGTGTGGAGCTGATAGTCTTGATTAGCTTTGTAGCAACTCATTTGGCAATGGCTTGAATGTAACGGACGTTCATTAATATCAAAAAAATACGTGCTAAAGCTTTAAATAAGGATGGTACTATCACGTTTTGACCAAGATCCCATTTCAAGTGATTCATCTTTGTGGTGAAACTGAGACTAATCAGCATGAAAATAGGTCTACATTAAAATCAACAGAGCCAAACATCTTTAATAATTGGCAGCTAAAAACCTCTTTATATACCAATCGTCATGCTCATTTTATTGTGTGAATGACATACTGTATGTGGTGAGAGGAGGTTAGTCTGTAGTTTGTTGTTGCATACTCAAATACAGTTTAACCCAAAGCTGCTGTGCCCAATCACTGACACATGATTTGCTGATAGCAATAAATGACACTAGTGGCCCCTATGAATGTGCTGCTCTGCGTACTTGCTCGCAACAGCTTTGCTTTTTATTTTTCAGCTGGTGTACGCAACTACAACTCAATTCAATAAACTGAGGATCAGAATTGGATCAGACTTTACGTAGCTTTTTACAAATAATAAAAAAATGCATTGGTCAGCACTGATATTGATTTTGAAGACTGGCTCAGGGCATCTTGAGCAGTAAAAAAAAGTTTGCTTACGCAGTGCTGTTTATAAAAGATTTTAACTAGGTCATGACTTGAATTTCGACTCCAGTCCTTTCAGCGTGGTGTTGCATGTTCTCCAAGTATTTGCTTTTTTCTGGGAGTTCTTGGGCTCATCTCACAGTCCGAAGACATGCAGGTCAGGTGAAGTTGAAAAAAAACTAAAATTGACTCTAGTAACACTTGTGACATCATAAGAGGGGATGATTTTAGAGTGGACACATTCATGGTGACTTACTCAGAGTTGAGACTTACACTTGGGTGATGTCCATGGTGAAGGTTCCTGACCAGGGCTGCAGCAGGAGGAAAGCCTTGAGAGTGAGGGCCGCTCGGGGCACCAGCAGGTAAGGACACCACACTGGATCTGAACATATTCCCCACAGATCAGATAGAACACAATATTAGGCCATGGCTGTTAATGCCACCATGAGTAGTATTACATCAGCTGCCATTATGTACTGCAATGTGTAATTGGATAGATATTTAAAAAGCATGTCATTTCTTAAGCATTAAGCCTTGATCCAATCAATTTCCCCCCTTAAACCTCTATATGCAATTTGTCTTTCATTCCATTCACACTCTCTCGTTCCCCTGGCTCACCAGTCAGGTCTTGTTCATCCATGCGGTAGCTGGCGGACTTCATTGCCATTTCCAGCACTCGGACACAGCCGTCGTCAGAGGCCAGCACAACCTTGTCTGACGTGCACCAGTCGAGGTCTAAGATGCGGTAGTTCACGTTGCGCCCGATCCGCATGCTGCTCACCATTTGGACCTGCAAGAGGAGAAGGGCCATGGTAGTTTATCTCAAAGTGGCACCTAAAAGCTTCTTTTAAAGCATCTGCAACAACTCTGGGGAGATGGTGGGAAACCTAGCTATTTCTCTGCAAAATTCAAAGGGAGAAAGACACAATACGAGATGATTTTTGTATCAACAAAAGCCTGTTGGATCAAAAAACAGAGGATGGATGAAAAACCCTCTCTCTCTGGCTTTTCCCAGGGCTATATGGGAGTCAGCGTAACCCAGCTGTCAGCAGAGCACTGAAGCATTTCAGAGATATCTCCTGCTCTTCATCTCCTCCCTCATTCTCTCCTGCTCCGCCCTCTTTTTCCAACCCTGTAGCTGTTGCTCGTTTCCCTCTGCAGCATGATCCATCTGTTGTCTGGCTTTTATGACTGGGGACTGAAAACTGTCTTATCTCAGCTCCCCTCATGAAAACCCATCCCTCCACCCAGACAATAGAGCTCCAGTGGGACCCTCTCCCTCCACCTCACGCTGCCTAATGCACCTAAGCACCTATCGGTGTCCACATCAATCTGCTTTTCAATTTTTAACTCATTGCTGCTGGGTAAGCTAACAAATATTGTGGCTTGGATACAGATACACAAAATAAGTCCAGTCAGTGACATTAGATCAAATGATAAGGTGGAGTGCAAGACGAGGTGAAATGAAGACTGTGCACAGAGAGGACTTTCCGGATGATGATGTTGATGACTTTGGTAAACAAAGTTAAAGTGGAAGCGAGGATGCATGTCGCTTACAGTAATCAGGATCATCCATCCTGCTATGGTTGAGCTTATGTATGTCAGTGACAGCTTTTAGGGCTTGCTTATGTGTGCAGCGCACTGTAATGATTCTTTATTACAACAGGACAATTACAGCGGATATACTATTACCACAGCATTAGTTTGAGAGAGGACATTAGTTAAATATACCTCACCCCAATATTGTAGTGCTTCAGTGACTACAGTGCTATGCAAACCCATTCATTCTGCCACAGTAAATCTGTTAAAATGTAAACCACTGCCATGAACTTGCAGACTGCTGCAGATTTTGTATTTTTATACAAGTTTATGCAGTGCAGTCAGGTGATGCATGCTGGGAGTTTATAATGTGTTACAGTATAACGAACCAATCAATTTTGTCACAATGGCATGTCACCGGCAACTGCCAAAGGTTGGTGTGTGTGTAGAGCCTTACCTCTTTGGTGTCCCAGACCTCGGCTCCATCTGTGTACATGACCAGCAGCTTTTGGTTGCCCTTCCCCGGGGCGAAGCGGATCTTCTTCACCCAGCCACGATGTGTTGGTATTCCCCTGAAAGCATCAGTAGCATTGCTTAGTGTTTTTTTCCTTCCTAGCCAACACACATTTCTTTCCCGTTGGTTTAAAAAAAAAAAAAAAAAAAGTAAGAACAATTAGCATATACAGTGCATGAACATTCTTAGCAGGTTTATTTTTTGTATCAAAATGAAAGGAAAATATAAAAACAAAGCACAGATAAATGCTGAATTGTAGGTAGTAATGTAATGTACTGTAGGTACAGTGTAGTAAGTGGCTTAAAACGTGCATAAAATGTCAAGAGTTTAGCTTTTACCGGGACAAACGAGCTTTGAGGTCCCAGAAGTTGAGATTGCCGTCAACGTCCCCGAGCACCAGGGTGTCGCCTTTCCAGGCAATGCAGGCGATGCTGCCCATACTGCCCTGCAACACAGGAGGAACGCACATAGTCAGTGAGAGGAGCGAAAGGAAAAATAAGGAAGAACAGCTACACATTTGACCCCTGCTCAAAGATTCCCAATTCATTCTTGCATTGAAAACTGCTAGTTAAGTAAACCTAAACATGTAATGACCACTTTTAACAGCATGGCTTGATTTAAGCATCGTCACTGTGTGGATTATTTTCTATTATTTACAGACGCAAAATTATAGAGTAAAAATGTTACAATCTGCTAGCTTACTTTGTTTTTATCCTTCAAGTACAGAGATAACCTGTGTCAATCTTTAAAAATCATCACAAGTCCATGATCATCCTCCACATAATTAGAGGATAGATATAAAAACAATGATGTTATGATATTAACGTCTCCTCTTTAATAAGGCCGACCAACGGGTCGTTAAAAAGTGCAAGCCCAACAGCATAAAAAACGCCTTTTCCCTCTACTATAAAAACATCCTACTCTGTGGGCGAGTGGTAAACATGCACAACATCTGAGTTTAAGTGAGGCTGTGGCACAAGACAGTGTGCTGATGTGAAGCTCACCTTCAGTGTGTATGTAGTGCAAGATAGAACTAAAACTTTTTAGGAGAGTTTCCGTCAGTTTCCTGACAGAGATATGAAGATCTTCTACCATCCTGAAAGGACTGTAAAACCTTTGGGGTATGCAAATCTTTGAGCAATGAATCCGTAGCAGTCACAAAAATAAGGCTTTAAAAATCCCCAGGTAAACCTCCAGCGTCTGCCTGTGTGGTGTGAATAGATGCAGTGAGCGGGTAAAACACAGGCTGTCTAACAATCTCATCTGCTGCTAAGTAATCAACTTGAGAATTTGATATACTATGGTGGCTTTCCTTTAGAAATACTGTATGGAGTAAAATGAGTGCAATCTCGAATGAAAGGAAATGGGGAAGTGTTCGTGACGACAAGTTATGAAACTGTGCTGTATTTATTGACAAAAGATGTTGGCAATCAACAACAAACAACAGAAGGGGCTATCTACTCGATAGCATGATTCAGCTTGACAGCATTACAAGTCACAACTAGATAATGAGTCTATGAAAGATCCTGATGACAAAGTCTTCTAAAAGACTTCTCAAACAATAGCTTTCTCTGGGGAAAATGGATGCTTGGGCAACTAAACACATTTCTTTAATCAACAACCAAAGGGCTCTTTGTTAGTGGTGACACATCGACTTGTAAAGTCATCGAAACCTCCTGCTGTTATGATATTACCGCTGCATCCTGTAGTCATCCAGGTGAAAAGAAATCCTGTGATCAGTAATAGTTTGTTCCTGTTTACCAGCAGGGCCATTTTGCTGTCACAGCAAATTAATAGCTTGGTTCCCGTAAGTTGCTTTACAGGTAAATACAGTAACACTTTCTCTTCTCCTGAGCCACAGATACACTCTGAACCAGTGGAGGGAGCACGTGCAAAACATTATGGGGCAAACTGTCACACACATTCAATTGGCTGTTTGTTCTCGAGCAAAAAGAAAGAAAAGGGTTTAATCTGACAAAAACATAAAGCTGTAAAAGCTGTAGCACATTAGGTTGAACACTTTTTGTCTGGACTCACATCAGGTGGAATTCGTGCGCCGTCTTTGACTGTGTTGCCCTCTACGGTGATGTGGTAGACCTGCCCGTCAGTGTCGGTGAATACAAAATGCTCCCTGGCTGAGATGGCCTGGCTGGTCTCTGACTTGCTCTCCGCTTCCTGTAGGAGACTGTAGTGGAGAAACATGTCAGGTTTTTGCACTCTTTCCAGTCTGACGTATTTTGGCTGGACATGGATGTCTTGGTATTCTGCAGCTGACATTGGCAAGGCAAAGTAATGGTTCAACAGTAGTTACCTAAAGTAATGGATAACAGTTGAAATAGTGACAGATAAATGGACAAACTGACAGTCCAACTGTATGAAAACATTATTGCAACAATATCCACTTTTATATAATCAATAATGTTAAATAGCATACAGTTTAAAATGAAATAAACAAGTTTGGAGCATGACTGGTGGTGTCATAGGGGTACTTGAGTTCGTCTGACAGCAGTGTGGAGGTACAGTATGTCAGACCAAAAAAAAAGAAGGTTTTTCTGTGGACGGAGAATAGTACTGGATTGTTGAATTTTGTAATCAGATAATCAATCAATTAAACATGATAAGGGGTAAATAAAGAGCTTTTAAATTGGAATGATTAACTGCTTAATTAAAAAACATTCCAATTGTTAGTGGCACACATTTCTGTCTGCCACAGTGTCTTCTGATTTAAATTCCTCACATAGCAGCTTTAACTCTGCCTTTAACCTTTCAATCTTGACAGAAGGCTCCCAAGAACACATTTCTGAAGCTTTATAACGCTGACCTGATGACTGAGGATTCAACGCTAGTCTGCTCGGCGTCTGACACCGTCTGCCGAGCTATGGCCTCCCTCGCTGCCATCTGCTTCTTCTTCAGACTCTTCAGGTTGTGGGACGGGGACCACTCCTGTTGATACACACAAACACATAGGGCTGCAGTTACTGCAAAAAACCCAGACAAAGACCCAGACACAACACACATTTGCTGGCATAACAGCAAACCATTGCAGTGCAAAAAGCACATATAGAGACAAGGAAGAGGATTTGCACGTACGGTAGATGCACACATACATGAAAGTGGTACTGTCTAACTGCTGTAGCACTGTGGCTGCAGTCTGGTTGACTCGAGATTGTAATCAATATGGAAATTAGACAGCAATATGGGGCTGGGGGAGGCCAGCACGTTTTTTATTTGTGCTATGGAGGATTTTACAGCCCCACTGTAAAGTGTGCCCAGCACAACTCTTCTTTTATGACCATCTCTCTGGCCTAATCAAGCCACCGTTCTTTGCTGAGCTTGGAGAACAGAATAATCTTTTAACTGGCCCACACAAACACAAGAAGAGAAAGGGGTCAAAAAGCATAGGAGACTATCAACATAGGGAGGAGTCAACAATAGGTGTTCCTACAGCACCAACCGTGTGTTTTGTGACAGTAAAGTATTTAAACTGGAGATGTTCAGATATGCAGCTGTGAATTTAATTGAGCATGAAAATAAAGATGTTATATATTTATGTATGCATGTAAGTTTCTATGTATGTATGTATGTATGTGTATTATGTTGTTAAAAAAAATGAGCATACCTAAACATGTCATTACTGTTATATTTTAGTTTCTACAGTAATTGTGGTTTTTTTCCTTGTGTTTCACGAGCATCTCAGAATTAAGGATCGGTAAAGGCCGCGTTTTTATTAGTATATAGATTTGTTAGTACCAATGCAGTAACAGTGGGGAAGTTCTTCGCCATCTCCCGGAGAAGCGTCCCCGTCCTGGTGTCCCACAGCTCCAGGGGTTTGTCTCTGAACACCACAACCAGGTACTGTCTGAGGATGGACATCACATACACACACATTCAATCGCAAAACATACAGTGCTCATGCCCCACTATAAGGTTTCTTGTGGTGGTTGTTTTCAAAAAGGGTCTCAAAATCTGGTTGATGTGTGACTTGGACTTGATCTTAACATGGAATGCTGAGTCTGCCACCTAATTAGCAATAGGGCTGCACAATTAATTGCAATTTTATCAAAACCGCAATAGGGCAGTGGTGGCCTAAAGGTTAGAAACGCGAGCTTGTGACCGCATTGCCACCACTGAGGTGCCCTTGAGCAAGGCCCTTAACCTCCAACTGCTCCAGTGGAGCTGCTCAGTGGCCAGCAGATCAGACTGTGGTTGTACTGGGCAGCTTCCAGGTATGAATGTGTGTAACTGTGTGAATGTGAACAGGGCGTTCCTGCAAAAGAGAGGCTGCCTCTCAGTGAACCTTCCCTGAACAAATAAAAAAGGTTAATATGGACTAATGAAATACCCAAATCGCAGGGGGGCACAATATTTCTTTCTTTTGATATTTTGCAATTAAAATGAGAGGAATGATACAAAATTATCACTCTCTCCAATATCATGAATCATATCGCAATATCGGTCAAAATAATCGTGCAGCCTTAATTAGCAATGTGTCAGAACAGCAGTAATAATGACAGCATAAATTCAAGTTTATATGTTTCAGAAAGTGTGTTTTGTTTTTTATATTGTGCAATGAAGTTTTAGATTGATGAATGCTCTCAAGCAAGTACTCAAAGAAGCTAAATGCAACAAGGATGAGTTTTCAAAACCTCCCCCGCTTTGTGTTTAACTCTTACACCACACTGTAGGATCACAGCTGCTTACAGCAAGAAATAAATGAGATAAATTGCAAATATGAACTAAATATTCAGACTAGTGATCTCGAATCTGGCCAAGTAACAAGCTCCCCCTTCTTAAAAAGCTACCATGCAGTTTGCTCAAGAGCAAACATCCTAACCTTCAGCTGCTGTAGAGGAGTAACTGCAGCGCTGGGCAGCTCCTCAGTGAGCCACAGTGTATGAAAGTATGTTACCCTCTCTCTCCCTGTCACTACTGGACAACTCCCCCGGCCTATGTTATTTTTCTGAATGTGGCAGTAAAAAAGATGCAGCAATGATGAATGCTTGACTGAAAAATGTACGATCCAAAACACTGCACAACATGAATTCCTGCAGACCTGTGTTCAAATGTAAGTCTGGTTATCACAACACCTCGGTAAAAGGCAAGCGAGAGCAATCCAGTAATAAGGAAATTATACAGTATGTTCAGAGACAGAAGGAGATAGAAAGAGTGACATTTGAGATAGTGTGTGGGTTTAAATTGTTTATATGTAAATGCACAGTTTGTGTTTAAGTGTGTGTGTGTGTGTGTGTGTGTGTGTGTGTCTCAGGTAAAAGCATTAGTTGTGTGTAACTGTGATGTTGTTGGTATTTGGTTTTGTTGGTGGTGGGGAGAGCAGGCGACTCACTTGAGATGAGACACTTTAATCATCTCAATGGGTGGCTCATCGTTTCCTCGCTCGCCTCTGAATGCAAAGCATCTGCCTGGAAAACACAACAAACAGAGAGAGAGAGAGAGAGAGAGAGAGAGAGAGAGGGAGCATGTGAGGGAGAGGAGGAGATGATGGAAGGCACAAGATGCTGGTATCTCTACTTACACCTGTGAAGAGACTGATTGATCTCATTTCACTTTAGTGCTGGTTGCGTCCTGGTTTCAACGTCGCTGGAGCAGGAAGAGCAAACTGCCACCTGCTCTTATACCTGCTAGTCATTTGCAAACTTTCCACCCAAGGGCAGACATTATGCAGAGCATCAAGGTGCCCCTTTAAATGAAACAGCAATACCCTTCAGGTGTATCCTATCACATTTGCCTAAGGAAGTGCTGGTGTGGTGGTTTGGGATGGGGGGGGGGGACATCCAACAGACTGTTTTGTTAAGACAGCAGTTGGTGTGTGTACCAGAGGGGATGAAATAGCTAAGCATATGGTGTTGGGAAAACTTGGGAGACCTGTGGTGCACTAGAGACTATACAGCCCTTCTTCATCATTTCCTCTTTTGTTTCAACAGTGTCAATTATCTCACTCTCCAAATCATCAGGCTCCTATCACGTGTCAAATGCGCCTTCACAAAAACACACACGTATCGACGTCCTGAATACAGCAATAAACACTCAAATGGGGTCACATTTTCTTCATCTGCAGTATGCAAAGGGACGAGGGTGTGCTTTCTCACGAATCGCCAGAACTTCCTGCTCTTCCACTACTGTGGATGATTACTGGAAAGACATCACCATGATCCGGCCATGATCATGCATGTATAAATAATGTAATTATAATACATGACTATCATCTGTACATATCCAACATATTTAAACGGTGTGTGAGGTTGTGAAAACTGAGTTCACTACCACATCTCCAACACCAACTTCCCCCGGTTATTGCAGCGAACAGAAAATCTTTTTATAGATTAAGAATATATCCTTTTTAGAGCAGCTGCTATCATTGCTGCAGGGACCAGGTATCACCACATTTGAGAAAGATGAGCGAGGAAGATGATTTTCCATCCTAGAGTCTCAAATCTTATCAGAAAATGCTCCAGCTGTAAAGGGCACAAGGTGTCCGTCTTAGTGGATTAGTTTTACAGGTGAAGTACGAAATCTCTTTTGTACAGTTTTGAGTACTTGTTTATGCAAAACAATATGCTCACTTTCGCTAAGTAAATAAGAATAACGAACATAAGCTCAAGTAACGGTAACAAAATTGAGCAAATGTGCCTGGAGTCAACAAAGCTGGACCAGGCTGTCCAGGTGCAGCAGTAATTTAAATGCTGCATGGTATACTTGTCATTGTAACATCTAACATTAATACATTGGGCCCTTTTTTAACGATCTAAGCGCACGGCGTGAAGCGCATGGCGCAGGTGCGTTTAGGGCGTGTCCAAATCCACTTTTTGATGGCGGAAAAAAGGATCCGTGCGCCGGGCGCATAGTTCAAAAGGGTTGTACTAAGTGTCTTCATTAATCATAGGTGTGTTTTGGGCGTAACATGCAATGAACCACTCAGAGTGTCATCTCCCATTCCCTTTAAAAGCCAGGCACGGTTGGACCTTGGCGCATTGCTATTATGATAGCGGATTTGCACCATAATATTGTTATTTGTAATATTTTGCATGTTTGTGTGCTGCAGTGCTTCCCTGTGTGTGTGTAACAAGTATAGTGTGCACGCGCTGTGCATAAGCCTGGGCGCATTTTACTAATTTGCTGTTAAAATAACAATGAAATGCTGCGCTATTGACTTTAGTCCAGGTTTGTGTTGGTCAATGGCGCGATCACTTCCCGCTGCCTCAAGATAGCAATACGCCAAGAATGCACCTGAACACACCTCCCTGTAAGACCAGCACGCCCATGGGCGCAGGAGCATTTACTATTTAAACGACGCGGGCGCTGGACGGGAAATTGACAACTGCGTTGGTCTTAAACTAGCAAAGACACTTGCGTTGGGCTTTGAGCTGCGCCGGGTGCAAGATAGGTCCCATTGTATGTAACATACTGTGAGAACATATCTGCAACTCAAGTTAGTAGGCTGACAAACTATACCGCACAAGTGATTTAAAAAAGAATCGTAGAATGAGTTGTAACCTGTAAATAAGATATCTTGAGAGTTATTGAAAGGTGTATTTTTCAGTTTTGATGGAGCTTAGCGAGCTGTTTCCCCTTGCGTTCCTTGTCATCTTGGTGCTATGCTAGGCTAAACACGTCCCAGACCTATTGTATCTCTGTCCTGAACGTGCACAGATTAAATTGATATTGATCTTTTCCATCTAGCTCTTAGTAAGACAGCAAAGCGTATTGCTGTGAAGAGGCAAACACACAGAAGTGTGTGTGCATCAGGGATGTGAGACATGACACTGAGATCCCCACAGTCTGTGTGCACTACCAGCAATCAAGGACACCTTGGAGGATCTTAGTCACTTTAATTTATAAGTCTGTGTGTGTTGGAAAAGTGTGTGAGCCTGTAACCAAAGCTAATGTCGTGGGCTGGTAACTTTGACGACTCTGGTGCTTTAGAGAGACTCATTAAAGAAATGACTTACCCTCGGCCTTTGTTTTTAATGAATCAGGGATAAAGGCTCTGTGACCCAACCATTATAGTGCCCATATTATTTAGTGTGCCCAAGCTAATTTCTAGAGCCAAAAGTGTGAAAATTATAAAAGTGCACATCAGTTATTTGTATCCAAGATTGCATATATATATATATATATACTAATTACTCATTACTTCACCCTTAAGTTACTTTTCCAGTTCTGCTGGTGCAGTGCAGTGATTCAATAGACCTGCCACTCTGCAGGAACCCATGATAGGATCTAATTTTCAGAGCTAGGCATCCCTTGGAAGTACCCTAACACTGTTTAGTTTGGACCTAATTTGGAGGAGTGTGTAAGTACCCCCTAAAGGAGAACAAGAAGAGTCTCTTAGAGAACCACATAGACACAGAAAGACAATAAAAAGAGAGTCTCAGAGTGAGAGACTGAAGTGTCTATTTTTTTTGTTGAGGCTGCAGAAACCTTGAGAACAAAATAAAAGTGTGAATTGGAAGCCTTAGGTACAGGTGATAATATGTGTGTGTGGGTGTGTGTGTGTGTGTGGTCTCGTTTAACTATATTCGTGAGGTCCAAAAACCGGGAATACAGTATACTTGTGGGGTCCGACCAGCTTTGTGGGGCCAAAATGCTGGACCCCACAAGTTTAAAGGGCTGTTTGAAGGTTAAGACTTGGTTTTAGGGTTAGAATTAGGTTATGGTTAGGGTGAGGGTAAGGGTTAATGTTAGGCATTTAATTGTGATGGTTAAGGTTAGGGTAAGGGGCTAGGGAATACATTATGTCAATGACGGGTCCCCACAAAGATAGTGAAACGCACTGTGTGTGTGTGTGTGTGTGTGTGTGTGTGTGTGTGTGTGTGTGTGTGTGTGTGTGTGCACGCGTGTGTGCGTGTGCGCATGTGCGTGCGCCTCTTACCAGTAGGCAGGTTGACATGCTGTAGTTCATTTCGCACCAGCCCCATGTTGTTGGGAGCAGAAGTGGCAAAAGATAGGAAACTGGTAAGACTCACCCATTCAATCCCCCTGCAGAAAACAAACACACAGGTTTTTATTTAAATGAATAATACTGCTGTCTAATATTTGCAGTGTAGCTGTCAAATATTGCTCCACTACATCCAAGCAAGCAGTGAGGTAAATGACACACCTAAAACGTCTACAAAATCCACTGTGAAGGTGTAAGAAATGCAGAGCAAATCAAGCCAGCTAGTGGGAGATAGTAATATATTTCAGAAGTGGGCCCAGCTAAAGGAGCACCAACTCTACGGTAATGAGATGGTAAATGGCCACATGATTAATTAGTCGATTTCCCCACTAAATGTAAATGAGATGCTAGGGAGCAGGGCCTCGTTTGGCATGGCTGTGCTAGAGCAAGGGCTGCTGGGCTCCTGGAGCTACAGACATTTCAAGAAATTGATGCTTGTGTTGCATAGCTCATTAAAGTTTGTTGGAGTTTTGCATTTGTGGATACCAACTTCTCTCATTAAGGAGAGCCTGGCTTTGCTTGAACGGATAGTGTCTGCTCCCAATCAATCTCTTAAGAGCATTAATTGATTCAATCTCGTGCTTAATTAATCCTGGTGAAATAGTTTTGCTGCTCATTAGAGAATATTAACTAATGAAGCGCAGCCTGCTCTTTGTTGATGTTTGGCTGTTGCATTGTGGGTAACTCAAAGGGCGGTGCAGCGTTCTGACTTTGCCGCTTTTTGGTGTGGCCCGACCATAATTAACTAATACATTGTGCAGAAGCACAGCAGGACAAAAGGGTTTAATGTATAACAAAACCACTCTGAAACGAAGCTTGATTTATATCGAGCACATTGCTACAATTGATCTGTTGTCCTAATTAGAATGAAAAGCCTGTTACTTGATTTTCATTTTGTATGCTAAAGCAGCTTAATATGTGATGTTAAGTAAGTGCTACTGTATGAGTAATGCGTAACCAATTATACAGTTCTGAAACCAAATTAATCGATAATTGTAGAAGACAAAAACCAAATTAAATAAACTAGTATCTTTTTAATTAATTTTTGAGCACATATATAGACATATGAGACTGCATACCATAGGGCTGGGCGATATGGAGAAAATCAAATATCACAATATTCTTGACCAAATTCCTCAATGTCGATATTGCGACGATATTGTAGGGTTGACAATTGGTGCTTTAACAAAATGCTACTTACACAATGAGATTTTTGATAAATAATCAGATATGACTGGTAGAGTGGGTAGAGGCATATAACAGAACAACTAGAACAGTCTGGTAAGTTTAGAAAATGGCATCACTATACTGTAATGCAGCCTTTAAAACCAGAAAAAGAACACTTATGCCATATTACGATATCCAAAATCTAAGACAATATCTAGTCTCATATCATGATATCAATATAATATTGATATGTTGCTCAGCCCATGGCATACCGTGTACTTTGATGCATGACTGATGGGTTCATTCATTAGCTACGGAAATTATGAATTGGCCAGACGTTAAAGGAACATTATGGGAGAAGCCTGAACATTTGGCTCGATTTCCACCATTAAAAAAAAAGTAATTTATTCCAAGTGACAATGGAAAATGATATTTATATGCAACATGCGCTTCACCCAGAAATCAATAGACCTTTCTCCCAGCAGACATTCTGACTCATCACAGCAGGAAAAGGGTTAAGGTGTAACTAATTACATTTATGATGGTGCTGTTCTGCTTAGGTGTTCCAGTGAGCCAGCATGCACAATACCAGAGGCCTACATTAATGTTATTAGACAAGTCAAAATGTCTACTGTGAGAAAGTTGTATAGAGTTAGTATGAACTGAGCTTGTTAAACCAGTTCTAAAAGTTCTGTTGCGCTCAGTAACAAGTCCTTTTTTCTATTTGTCACAGTTAACTGGAACACTTCTTTTCCTCCCTTACTGTGTCTAAGTGTTACATCATTAGCTTTGGGTAGATATGCAACATTATATTAGATATTGCACTAATTTAACGCACCATCTTCTTCTCTTTACCCCAAATAAACACAAACATGCACATATACAGAGTAAAACATAGGCATTTAATGCCATTTATTGGGTTGTTGTGATGAATTGATTTGCACGGTATGCAAAGCTGGCCCCATTTTTTCAAGTGCATTCACACACACTTCAGGAAACAAACTGACTATTCAGTTACTTGTTGGGATAAACTTATCAAGGCAGCTCTGCAGTATTTTTGTCAGCTCCTTCGAGACTGTGTAGTTTTTAAAAGGAAATATGCTCTGGCTTGATAACATAGTCTGTGGTGCCAGGATCTTTCTGTTATCCTTCACCACTGTACATCATAGGTAACTATATTGTCACTTAGCAACATGAAGCATTATTACACGTGGCCTTCATGAGTTGATTTGCATATAATAGCAATGTTACTACCATCTTGAAGTCTGCACTAAAATCATGATTGTGATATTTGTAACTTTAGTTACTTTGTACAGTGCATTTTACAGTATGCATACCATGTAAAAATCTAGAGCATATACACTATATATTTAACCACTATCTCTATGTCTGGATTCTTTCCATTTTGCTCTTGTGGCTGTCGTCTTAATTTCTTCGAGTCAATACGACCATACACAGCCGAGGTTCAGATGAAACCCCCATTAAGCAAGCTAAGAAACACAATAGCTGAAAAGGCACTCAAATTATGTGATTGCCAATTGCCTCTGCAAACTCTAATGACAATCAACACAAAATCAATCCGCCTCGAGCTGATTGACTGGCCGCTGGGGTTCATTTTAACGATATTTAGTCTTGTTCGCCAATGGGAACAAAACCACTGACCCTGGAAAATGTTCTGCTTGTACATTTAATCCACAGAAACAAGAATCTTACCTGACTTCACAAGAGTGGACACTGAGATCTTTGTGGAGAAGACCACTGGTCAGGTTATAGACCAGTACAGACCCATTACTGGTGCCTGAGAAGAAGAAATGGAGACAAAGAGCGGTGCATGAGAAATGTGAGACAGACACAGAAAGACGAGAGGTCACAAGGCATAACATTACTTACCGTAGCAGCATCTACCCTCCAGCAGGATCAGAGAGAAAATGTCAGTGTGCGTCAGTGTGACACCCCTGTGTGTTCCCTGTCACTGCAGTACAGTAGGTGTGGATTGACGCGGCACATTAAACCCTGTGTCACTCAGCTCATAGCCTAGGAACACTGCACTGTTTCATCTGCTGCTGGGGAAATAGCACAACAGTTCCATCCCTCCCCAAACTGCACCTGATTAGATACTGCAGGTGGCATTTTACCCTCTGATCACAAACTCTGAGGAGCTTTGACTAAGTGACATTGTTTCCACATTTCTTCATACTGTAACAGAGAACATCACACCAAATTCTACTTAAAAGTTCTTTTTGATGTTTACCAATCAGGTAAAAGTGTCTAACTATACCTATATACCAAGTTAAAATGAACTCAAAATCTACTTCAATCTACTATTATCACCTTAAAAATATATCAATGGTTAAAGGGACTTATGTGTCAACAGGATTTGGAAAAACTTGTCCATGCTTTTATCTTCAGTAGACTTGACTACTGTAACGGTGTCTTTACAGGTCTCCCTAAAAAATCAATCAGACAGCTGCAGCTGATTCAGAACGCTGCTGCTCGAGTCCTCACTAAGACCAAGAAAGTGGATCACATCACTCCAGTTCTGAAGTCTCTACACTGGCTTCCTGTGCCTCAAAGTACTTCTGCTGGTTTATAAATCACTAAACGGTTTAGGGCCAAAATACATTTCGGATCTGCTTGTAAACTATGAACCACCCAGACCTCTCAGATCATCTGGGACAGGTCTGCTTGCTGTCCCCAGAATCAGAACCAAAAAGGGGGAAGCAACGTTCAGTTTTTATGCTCCACATATCTGGAACAAACTTCCAGAAAACTGCAGGTCTGAAGCAACTCTCAGCTCTTTTAAATCAAGGCTGAAGACCTTTCTTTTTGACGTTGCCTTTTTTTAATTCATTGTACTGCACTGTGAATTTTATTCCTGTATTCTATGTGTTTTTAATTTTGTTTTCATTTCTAACTGCATTTTAATGTTTCATGTAAAGCACTTTGAATTG
Source organism: Sander vitreus (assembly GCF_031162955.1). Classification (NCBI taxonomy): domain Eukaryota; kingdom Metazoa; phylum Chordata; class Actinopteri; order Perciformes; family Percidae; genus Sander; species Sander vitreus. Next base: position 9,763,054 of record NC_135871.1, on the reverse strand, counting down.
CACTGTTGCTATATAAATAAAATTGCCTTGCCTTGCCTTAAAACTTCTTTAGCATGAATGTAGATGTAGGGAAAGTTCTCAGTGACGGCCTGGTTCAAATTCAGAGTTGAAACAAATCAATCTTGTGCTTTGCTCAAGAGTATCCTGGTAGTGATGATTTGGAGTACATTTGCATCTTCTGCGGATTTAAACAAGTGATGTTACATTTTCGCTCTGGGCTTTAAGGGTGCATTTTGCTTCTTACGGCTATTTATTTAATGTTTATTTGTACTATGAGTATTGTGCACTGATTTGTATTGGCGATTATATATATTTTAACAAAACAAGTAATAAAATAATAATACAATTTCAGCTTTTAGCCATAAAAAAGCTGACATCCTATTTACATTATGGAAATTTCCCTCAAATGATTACAACAGCTTTTTCATGGTTTTGTAGAATGCAATTGGCTAATTTTACATTAGTGGGGAAATCAAGTAGTTGTAACACGCACAAAACAATTGAGGTTATAACCTAGGCAAGGAAGCTGAAAGACGCAGCAATTAAAATAATTACTCAATTCTGGAGCGTTGGGAAAAAACAAACAACTGCAGCAGAAGTGAAAGCAAATTAAAAGTCCATACTCATGATGCTTGGAAAGTGTGTGTGGGGGGTGGGGTGGGGGTGTGTGTTATTTTTTATGTTTGTGGGGAACACCGGCATGGCGTGCAGGAGCACATTTACTTGTATAATTATCCTGAGTGTGATGGAGCTTGGCTGATGTGCCCAGTCCCTCTGCAAAGGACTGCTCAATTTGCACTGGGCTTCAGTGAGACAACTACATGCTGACACAACATCTGGAGGTGGTGATAGGCAGTGCCGCACAGGCATTTGGGTGTGTGTGTGTGTGTGTGTGTGTGTGTGTGTGTGTGTGTGTGTGTGTGTGTGTGTGTGTGTGTGTGTGTCTTCCCGTCCTGCTCCCTGTGCAGCTGATAGATGGCATGTACAGCAATGTGGGACTGTAGGATGTTTCAGCAGGGAGTGAGAGGATGGAGTTAAACATGCATACTCCTGTCACTGATATGCCTCACAGCCAACGTTTGTTTACTTTAATCAAGATGATCAAAAAAAATGCTGCCCCTCCATATGGTTTGGGGAGAAATGAAAATTGTTGAAAACACTTCACTCTGGGACAAATACTTTAAATATGACAGCAAATAAAAAATGGCCTCTTTACTCACAACATAGGACGTAAGAATCAAAAGCCAAATTCAGGTGTCTTGAGATAGACCGCTCAAAAAGATGCAATAGGCTACGTTCAGACATTTTTTTTGCTCAAATGTGACTTAGATTTGGGTTTTTACACATCAGTGTGAACAGCACATATCACATGGAACGTGATCTTTTAACTTACACTGAACAGACCAGAACAACTCATGTTTGCCAATGTGTTTACCCTATTACTATTTTCTTTTTTTTGGTATTAGGAAAAAGATGTAGTGCTGTCAAACAAAATGTTCAACTGTTCAAATATTTAATCGCGATTAATCGCATTATGTCATAGTTAACATCATTAATCGCACATTTTTATCTATTCTAAATGTCCCTAGATTTCTTTTGGTCCAATTCTTTTTTCTCATTTTAATGCTCTTATCAACATGGAAAAGTGGATCGGCTTGCTTTGTGCAAATGTGCTTCTGTCTGGAGTCATCCATTGTCGCCTGGCTTTGACGAGGGGGCGGAGAATTGCCATCAGCTGTGTGCTTGGCCATCAAGTGGTATTTCAGACTGGACGTGCTGCGATGATAGCTCAGTTCACAATGACAAAACACACTTTGGTCTTGTCAATGGAACCATTTGGCAATTTTTTAAAAGTAAACTTTCCATTCAGAATCTTATTGGCATCCATTTCGGCGTCTCGCGCTCGCCATCCACTCAAAACGTAACGTTAGCCTACTATTCTTTGGCCGGCTCGCAAACCCAAACAAGGGTGTGCGGCGTGCCTGTTGTTTTGTTTCCGGTCTAGCTAGATCCGGTGTGGTGTTGTAGTTTTTCTAACATTACTAGTTGTTGCAACAGCATGTGAAAAAAACTACAAAGTTTGCTAGGCCCAAAACAACGTTAATCTCGCGATAAAAAAAATTGACGCTGTTAAAATGGGTTTGCGTTAACGCCGTTAATAACGCGTTTAAGTGACAGCACTAAAAAGAAGTGACACATTTTTTGCTCAATGGTAGCTTATTTGCTGTACCAATGACCACATTTTAGAAAATGGGGAAGTTTGGGGTCCCCTGCTGGAGCTGCTGCCCCCGCGACCCAACCCCGGATAAGAGGACGTAGATGGATGGATGGTGATCTTTTCAATTCTGATTTGGGCAACTTCTATAAGTGATCCTAAATCAGATACAGGTCTGAATTCTTACATCACTCTGGATCGACATCTGTCACAATTCTGCGCTGGCAGGAGTCCCTCACTTCACAATCCCACCACTCCTGGCTCTGATTTCACATCCACACACACACCTCCATACAGAAGTAGCAGCCATTGCTCCACAAAAAAACATAATTAAAAATGTGGCTCTGTTTCTCATCATCCTCGTTATCATCTGCTCATGAATTCACTGGCTTCCACTGCACAAGAACTTATAAATGAAACTGTAAAGTCTGACTTCAGTGGCCTCCATATAGGGCTGCTAGATTATGGAAAATAAATATAATCACGATTATTTCGGTCAATATTGAAATCACGATAATTTCACACGATTACTCGTTGACTTCTGGAAAGATGTTGCAATTACTGAAATAAAAAAAAAAGTTAAATCAACAGTAAAAAAACACAAATGTGAAATTTGCCTTAATACTTTTCCTATTTAAACTTTATTTTTGCATTCAGAACACAAGAGAAAATAAGAGTTTACTTGCAAAACGTAATAAATATAATAATAAATAATTGTTTTTATCGATGATTCTGTTTTTGTGATCATTGGGAGCCGAAATCATAATCACCATTAAATTTCGATTAATTGCACAGCCCTACCTCCATACGACCACATGCTTCCTGTGACGTCTTTGTTATTGTTCTTTTGCGCATGCGGTTCAGTTCAGAACTCTGAGCAGTTCACACTGGAATCTGATATGGGCCACATTTAAAAATGATATGAACGGCCGGCTACACACTGGATGCGTGGTGTGAGCGTGTCAGCTGCGTGGCGTGTCCGTTTTAATTTCAGCTCCCATGTTAACAGGCTGGAGCTCGCACACTGCCTGTGTGACACGCACGTCTCAGGCGCGGCCGAAAACGCGTTAATGCTAGAAATAGGACCGACGCCTATTTTTCACGCGACACGCAAGCGTGTTGGAAGCGTTTCCAGGCAAAATACAATGATGTTTATATGTCATTTTGACACAAATACATTTCATAAATGACATTTTGATGTTTAAAAGTCTCCAGGTTTTGACATAAAATGCAGATATAAATGTAATTTAAAAAAAATTATAATAAATAATTATCGATTTTCAAATATTGCACCTGTCAATACAGAATTGTACAGAATACAATATTGACGGCCTATTTTGCCGTCAATAGTGCCGATGTTGTCTTTGCTGTAGTCAAATCAGTATATTTACATGAAGTATACTACTGCTTGACTGCAGTCAATGGGAAACATACATGTGTACAGACAAGGCTAGCAGCAGCAGCGTCAGACACGTTTCTGGTGTGCAGACATAGAAAACGGCATGCAGCAGCCACGCAACAGAAACGCCACGCTCACGCCACGCAGGCAGTGTGTAGCCGGCGTAAGTCCAAAATGAGCACTAAGGCTTGCACGTGAACCTAGCTTAAGTATGGTATTGTGGATGCTGCTCAGTGTTCGGCAGTTGTTCATTTGTAATAGTGCTCTGTCACTTCGATGCTCATTCAACTAGTGTTCAAGCATGTTTGCAGTTAACCGGTTTGCACAATTTCTTGGTCCGTCACAAGGACTCTGGAGTTTCTGCTGGTTGTTTGGCAAAGACACGGTAATGACAACATGGAAGGAAGTCACTGCTCTAAGCCAAGAAATGTATCAGTGAGCATACTGTATAGGTGCTGGTAGGGGAATTTTGTGACCTTTGGACAGAGCCAGGCTTGCTGTTTCCCTCGGTTTCTAGCTTCCAGGCTAAGCTAAGCTAAGCGGCTGCTGGCTCTAGCTTCATATTTACCATATTTACAGACATGAGAGTGGTTTCGATCTTCTCATCTAACTCTTGGCAAGAAAGCAAGTACGTATATTTGCAAAAATGTCAAACTAGTTTGGCCAATGTTAACAACACAGCAAATATGCTTAAAACTGTGTCACGGCTAACCTTCTACACTATAGTAAAATTCAATATCTGCTTCATCATAATGAGCAAATGATTTGATCCTTGTCCTGATGATAGGAATCTTTGTCTTGCATTGAAATTAAATGTAATAACAATCCTAAATCTAAAGTTCCAACACCAAACACAGCTGATGACAGAGCTGGACTATCCTCATTTGAACTTTAAAAAAAAAAAAAAGTGTGTGGTGGCAGAGTATAATGTGTACTCTAAACTGGAGGATTTGAATGGACTCTTTTGTGGACTGCAAATGAAACTCATATTCCCTTTTACAGACCGGAGCTGGAGCTTAGAATGGGTTTTAAGTCCATATCAGAATTGTGTTGCTTTTTGAGGTGCATGCCTCAGTAGCTGCCTTCATATCAGTACATCGGTGTTTATTTCTCACATTTGACCAATGTATATATTTCTTTGTGTTGATACATAATTCTACTCTTAATGCAACTTCATTTTGCATATCCAAACAATGCAGCAAAGAACAGCTGCCGGGGAAGCATGGATTGATTAATTAGGCACGCCACCCTCAGACGATTAAGAATGGATGTCATTTTTTTTCCAGTGTTTGTGTACATGTCACTGAAGAGGAAAGATCTCTTGATGGAGCTGTCAGGTCTCACAAAGATTACAGCTTTTTAGACAGGAGACCAGACAGCATTGCTTCTGGGTAGCTGGTATGGCTGCACAGCTTCTGTTACCTTGCCTCTGGGGGCAAGGAGCACGGAAGACTGACAGAGGAGCAAAGTGAGAGACAGAAATAGAGATAACAGAGACGGGAAACCCTGCCTTCTGTCTAAGTAACTGGCAATTTTCCCTATTGCTTTCACACCATCAGCAGTGAGCTCATCTCTTGTTTTATTTGCAAAGAGTGGAAGGTGTAAAAACTTGGTTTCCTTGGCTGTTCCTCCGACTGGTGTCACATTACTTTGACTCAATGAGTCCCCCTTTTAACTCAACTACACATTAGGGAGAACCCTGATGCAGACGGGAACAGAGGCCAAGAAAGAGACTGAGCTTGATCAGTCTGAGCTGTATCTGCCAAGCACTCCGATTTAGTGATCAGGTGTACCCTCTGGCTCTTGGTAAACAAGAGAGGTGACAGATGCCAACGCCTGCCAGAACACCTGTCACAGTACCAACCTCGGTATCACTACTGAGGTGACAACTGCAATAGTAAACCAGGAATGTATTGAATTTTAAAGCATGACAGTGAGACCAAGTACCAGATATAAAGACTCCAAATGTGGCCATTTTAATGCTATTGTAAGTTCTACCTTGTTGCAATAGGACAACATGGATCATTCCTAACTACATACAAATGATACATACAATACAAGAGATTGGCTAGAAATGAAAACTACTAGTCTCAAGATACCATATAATTAAACATATTCAAGCTTTTGAATCGCCTGGACATCCCCTCCACCTTTCAGCAGAGATGTGCCCTCCATCTAAATCCCCAATGTAATTATCCAGTGGCCCAGACTTACTATTCACAAGCCGGCTCACAGGAAGTGGAACAAAAGGCACATTTCAATAATGCAGCTAAAGAATGTTTAACTACTTGACTCTGCAAACTATGGAGTCCTGACAAATGATGTGCATAGACAACTCAATTGTCCTGTTCTAGTTTGAGATTCAGAACGCCACTGGGAACCAGCTGTGCCAAGTCAACCCCACACCATCTGTGGCGTGATGAGTCCCTACTGCACCCACTCCAGAATACACATACAGTGATTGGAAATGGCAGGTCTCTGACTGAAAAGCATTTTTTAAATGTCTGCTATTGACAGAATGGTGGTTGTTGTTTTTCAGGTAGTGATGGCCCTTCACTGTAAACAAAACCCACCTGAGACAAACCTATAAATATCAAATGGAGAACAGCAGTGGTCGTTCCTTGAGGCCTTTTAGAACTGTTTGTCATTAAGTAATAATATGTAGTGAACTTAAAGGATGAGTAAAGCAGAAACATTCTTTCTAAACACATAATACATGTTAGAAAAGGCTTGTTGAAAACTAAAAAAAGACTATAGACTGTGTACGGTAGTAATAATTTGTGGAGTTAGACCGTTGAACTGTTTTTCACCATTTCTGCATCCAGGATTTTTTGTGCTGCTAGCGTCTCAGAGCAGAGAATACTGCTTATTTTTGCACGATTTTGAAAAGTAATTGTATCTACTTGGTGATTTTTTTTTATTATTCAAATTTGGCTTCACATTTTCTTCTGGTGTCACAGATTTAGAACACATTTATTTGTGCTTTACCAGGACATTAAGAGATCTCTGTGTCCAACCATTGTGGACCTGATGCACATATCAAAGTGACAAAAAGACCCAGTGCAAATGGTTGTAAGATGTGTAGGTTGAAGGTGTTATTATCCATCTGCTTGTCACTGGGTCTGTGGGAGGCAATGCATCTTTGAGGTATTTTGAGGTAGGATTAATTTATGTGGGCTATGTCAGGGGACTGGATGTAGCCTATTTTTCAGCCTAATAACTAAACTGAAGGTTTGCTGCATTGGGCAAAGAACAGCAGTTCGCCTGGCCCTTAAATGGAATTTGGTGCACAGGCAGAAGTGTGTGTACACAGACATACATACACAAAGTGACAGACAGACACATTACATACACAATTCTGCTCTTAATTTCCCATTCAAATTGAGACTCTCTCTCATCTAGCAGCTGTCTTTTGGAAGTAATAATGGAAGCTGATATTTCAGATTAACTCGATGCCTTTTGGGTAATTTGCTGAGACCGCACGGTCAGATTCGATGGACTGCTGATTACATATTTTCTGTCTCAAAGAATCTAATTCACAGCAATACATTTGTATATTCAGACGTACTGGTGTGTGCCTTTCATTTGAGAAATCACATCATTTTTAAACTCAGAGATGAAAATTTGCAATGTGTCAAGAGTCTTCAATAAAAGTGTCAGCAAGTTTAAGAATACTCTGCAACTCCAAAAAATACAACCTACATATCTTACATTTTTGGGAATTCAAAGAGCATAATAAAAGACGACATGTAAAGCCAAAATTTTATTAAAACCTACGTTTTACGCACATAATAATAAGAATTGCTGGAGGTAAAGGCCTGCTTGACTTAATGCGTGCCTTTATATCAGTAGCTGTTCATTTCCTGTTTCGTGATGAACCAATGTTTAAGGTCATGCTCTGCTGCTATTCGTTTCCAGTGAGTGCTTATGGCGCGTTCCATTTACCTCGGAACTCGGATTTTCCGAGGTCAAAGTCGGAAACACGCCCCCTGACCTCGGATTCACGAGCTCGGAACTCGGACAACCTCGCAGTAGCTCGAGTTCAAAATCCAACATGGCTGCCCCCTGTATCAACAGTTGTGAAAGCTGCAGTAACAAAGTTATAAGCACTTCTGTCTTATTTGTGTCACTAAATCAGTCGTTCACACAGGCATGTTCAACTTCTATCTGTGGACATGTTGTTACGCTGTTTGCATGCACAAAAAACGGCGTAATGCGTTGTTATCAACTGGTATTGCTAACAATAGCTAACCGGGCTAGAGCTAATGAAACCAATGAAAATCCGACTTTTAAATAGAACGCATTCAACTCGGGTATGACGTCATTCCCAGCTCCGGCTTCCGAGTTCCAAGGTAAATAGAACGCGGCATTATTATGTCTTATTTTTCACACCCAAACGGATGAGCGAGATAAAGCTGTTTTCACACATAAAGGCAATTCGCTTCTCGTTCCTCGCTTAAAAGTTCAATTCATGTTAACTTAGGGGCTGGCTACATTGTCAGTGTAATGTATACGGAGTGGACGTTCCAACACCACGCTTCCACTCTAATCAATGAATCTGGCTACACCGGGCACGAGAGCGGCGCGTAGTGGTGCGTATGCTCGGCGGAGATCCGCTCTACAAGCCTAAAAATCTTCTATTAATATTTTTTACGCGAGGTGTATGTGGCCCTTTTACACAGAAATGGATCATAAAGTGTCATTATTTCTTTTAAATTAAACTACCGATATACAGGAAAGACTAAATGACTGTGAATCAGCGTATTGGCAGTTTCATTTTGAGAAATCTCACTGAGCTCTTCAGTGAGATTTGTGAGATGCGGGTTGTGTACGTGCTTGTGTGTCAGTGGTGCATTATTACCTACCTACAGCCAGCAGGGGTTGGTAGTGGTTGATGTTTTTGGTGGTAAGAGGTGGACACATGCGAAGGGCAAATGGTGGCAGCGGCAGACCAGACAGGAGGCCAGTCAGCAGGAACTTTAACTGGATATCTTGCTGGTTGGATGATGGAGGAGGAGCCTCACCAGCCATCAAGGTCTGACCTGGAGATAAAACCACAACATTTGCTACTAAATTAATGGAACAATTTAATAATCCTAAACACAGTCAATCTACCATGCTTAGCATTGCTACAACAACATGTGAGAAGTGTCCCATTTAATGCCCCCCTTGCTTTTCATTTTTCCTGCATCTTAACCCAGGGCATGGAATCTGCAATAAATCAATATTTATTTATTTCACTATTTCTTCACTTCTTTACGTACAAAAGTTCATATGCAATAACTCAATATTAGAACTATGGTTGGACATTGGTTTACAAAATAACAGAGACAATTTATGAGATAAAAGCTCCAATTAGGCTAGTCCTATTAATATTGTATATCTGTTGATATACACATATTTAGTCAAGCTGATCCAATTTAGATAGGTCTAGAAGCAAAAAAATATGGCCTGCATTACAACGATACTTAAATGGTTCCCTATAATGTTTCATACTATGTTCTACAGTATTTTGTATAATCTATAATAATAATAATATCTGTGGAGTAGTTTGGCTCTGTAAATGGTTGGGGAGGAAGGTTGGGACAGGATTTAGACAGCTACCCCAAAGCAACCATCCATATGGATATCTCATAGTTTATTTGTCTTTGACAGTACGTGGTTCACTTGCTTGCAAAAATGTGCATTAGGAATAGGTTAGACCATCTCACCTGAGCACAATCAGAGGTTTTTGAGAGCTGGCATATCTGGAGCACTATGTGTTAATAAACAATAAACAAAGATGCCAGAAGAAGAAAAAAAAAATCAAACAAGCAAATAAAGCAAAACTTAAGACACAAACTAACAAACAGCATCCCAAAGTAGCTCCTGCTACAACCACAGATGAGGCTGCATAGACATGAGACTGATTTTGTGGTGTGATCCTACGTCGAGTGGCACAGTGTCATTTGTACCCTGACGAAGGCATTAGTCGGAACATGTTGGAATAAACCTAATCTTTTGTAGCTCGGAGAGAAGTGTGCGGTTATAAGAATTCTAGACATCTATTTGTAACAGAGCTCATGTGTGTGTGTGTGTGTGTGTGTGTGTGTGTTTGGGAGAGACAGGAAAATCCTCCCCCCTTATGCCAGCATAACCACTACTGCTCCATCCCCCAGGGCCCTCCACTCACTGGTACTTTGACCATCACTGAATACAACTGACAAACACACACCAAAACAAAAAAGAACTAATGAAAAGAAAGTCTCATCTCATTACTATTTTATACCCACATTCATCTTTTCAAAGCAGCTCTGTTCTACATCAACAGTGAGAAGAGAGAGAGGGTAAGTGGAGAAGACTAGAGAGAGAGAGAGAGAGAGAGAGAGAGAGAGAGAGAGATGGAAACATCCTAAAAAGGATGAGATGGTAAGAGATGGTAAGAGACAAAAGTGAGGAAGGGCCAAGCACTCACAGGACTCTCTGTGCAGAGCAGCTCAGGCTGGGGAATAACAATGGCCTGTGTAGTGCACAGAGGAGAAACTAACAGTCCCACATAAAAGCAGAAAGGGAAGGGGTGGCCTGAGGCCACACAACTAACTGAGCTAAAATAAATAATAACAAAAAAATAAGAGGGCCTGATGCACACAAACACTCAAAAGGTGGTCAAAAGGTTCCATACACTTGTAAAGAACATGTACTGTATGTCATGGCAATCAAATCATTTCTTTCTGTGATGGAATCAAATACATGCATGCATTTTGGGTATTTTATAAATTAATCATGGGTCTTCTGCTAACAATTGGTTACATGTCCCTTGGCCATTTTCCCCTCAATTCATTTTGGTAGCCCTCCACAAGCTTCTGGTTAAATCCTTGACCACTCCTCTTGACAGCGTCGATGCAGTTGACTCAGTCAACTAAATGTGTTGGCTTTCTGACACAGACTTGTTTTTGCAGCACAATCCACATTCCATAGGGTTTAAGTGTGAACTTTGGGAAGGCCATTCTAAAACCTGAATTGTAGCCTGATTTAGACATTCCTTTACCACTTGTGTTTGGTGTGTTTAGGGTCATTGTCCTGTTGGAACACCCACCTGTGATCAAGACCAAACCTTCTGGCTGATGATTTTAGGTTTTCCTAAAGAATTTGCAATTAAGCAATCCTCCTTTTTCATTATTCCATTTACTTTCTGTAAAGCATCAGTTTCACTGGCAGCAAAACAGACCCTGAGCTAGATACTACCATCACCATACTTGACAGTAGATGGTGTTCTTGGGGTAAAAGGCCTCACCTTCTCTGCTCCGAATATATTTCTGGTCATTGTATATGAATATTGTATATGAAATTAGCTAAATTTCGGTTTCATCTGACCACAGAACCTTCCTCCAAAAAAACATTTCTTTGTCCATGGAAACAGCAGCACTTCTCATTTGAACCTTAAGGTGCCGCTTCTGGACTAAGGGCTTACTAAAAGACTGTAAAAAGAATGAGTCAGAGTGAGGCCAAAGCTACCGTGGAGTGGCTCGCAAAGAACAAGGTGGATGTTCTGGGGTGTCCAAGTCAAAGCCCTCGCCGAAATCCCATAGAAAATCTGTGGAATGACTTCAATGTTGCTGTCAGTCAAGTCTCCTTTTAACGTATGAAATTAACACAACGTATTCAAACTTTGAAGAGGGGTCTATCCATTTCCTACCCACTACATGTGAAATTTTTCCTTGGAAACACCAAAGTTAGTAGCATTGCAGTCCCCAACATGTCTGTTGCTTGCTAGATGGTGTTGATAGTAATGTGTGCAGTCGTACCGATCATGCTGTTGAGAGAGAGATCCTGAATCCTTTTCTGGTTTGGACCCAGTGGAGATCCACAAAATGATAAGGGGGTGTAGAGCGGAGAAAGGCCCGAACTGACACAGATGGGGAGAGAGATTATTAATTAAATACATTTTGAAAGCACAGCTAACATCTGTTATTGAAACCAAGTGAATGTAGAGTGATACATGAATATTGCTTGTGTGAATAATGGATGCGATGTGCCTTTTAATAAATTACTGAACCAGAGGGAGACAGCATCATTCGTAGAGGATGACAGGTCTACTGATTTCTTGTATTGATTAGATGCTGCTCGGAAAAAAAAGAAGCTACGATTCCTAGAAAATGTATTTTCATGACTGCTGCAAACGGTTATGGAGCTTATACACTGAGCAGGTACAGCAGAGTGAAATGTTCCACTCTAAATTACTCTTTTTAATTTATTTCTACATGCTCGGCACACCGTGCTACCACCACGACACAGAGAGGATGTAGCGAGAGTTATATTTCATGTCAGTACATCAAACCTGGGCCAAACTAACTTTATAGGATTTGTTTGGGAACACGCGAATCTTAAAACAATCGCAAGAAAGCATCTGATGATCAATTTAGTATAGTGCGAAAGACATTTTCCATCATTTCAATAGTCCTGAAATAGATAGCCCACCTGTCTGAATCTTCACAGCAAATCAATTCAAACAAGACTATTATAAGATAATTATCACAAAGCTTGAAGCATGCCATTCCTCTTTAATTCAGTGCTGCAGATTGCTTTTGTTTTCCAAAAATAAATTCTGGTTTGGGCTGCTCACAGGCACAAACCTCTCTCCGCCTCACACAGGAAGCCAACTTAAGAGAGAAATACAAAACTGTCTACTTGACAGCAGCAAGGGAGTGCGCCGTCAAAGGGAAGCAGGGCTCATCAACGATAGCTAAACTCTGTGCACTCCCTTCCCGCGCCAGTCACTGAAGACTAAATTTAGGTCGGAGGATTATGTCATTTAAAGTCAGTTTAAGACACTTTACAAAGTATTCAAACTTTTAACCATTACCCCTCCCTGCTATTTCAGCCACCTGCCCAGTTATTGTTACTAATTATGGCATATTTACATGGTGTTTTTTTATACAACAATGTTCATAAATATGCATGGTCCCTATCAAATATACCAATGTGTGTGTGTGTGTGTGTGTGTGTGTGTGTGTGTGTGTGTGTGTGTGTGTGTGTGTTTGTATACACCTTGGATTGCCGACAGCCTTGCTGGCGTGGGCTTTGAGCTCCCACAGCATGGCTCTGCCGTCGCTGACCATAAGCGCAGCGCTGTTTTCATTGACGGGGCAGATAACCATGCGATATGGCCGCACTGTCTTGGTGACTCGGATGGCATCGCACTGAGAACGCAGGTCGTACATGAGCTCGTAGACATTCTGCTCGGGGTCTGAGGGAGAGGAGGAGGGATGGAGAAACAAACAAGAGAAATGGAAGGAGATAAGGGTGTTCAAAAGGTAGGGAGAGACCATATGAGAGGGTATGGGAGTGGAAAAGAAACAACAATTGTGGGAGATAAAAACGAATGGCATTGAATCAGAGCAAATTGGTGAACAGGGAGGGAGGGAGAGGAGAGAGAGAGAGAGAGAGAGAGATTGATTGATTCAGCGACAGTGGACTCCCATTGGCTTATAACACCAAACCAAAGACCAATGAGACTGCACACTTGAGCATAGAGAAAGGCTAGAAGCTCTGACTGCAGTGCAGTTTGGGGGATATCACAGGAGTGAGAGTGGTTTGTGAGTGAGTGTAGTACAGCTAGCATGTGCTGTATGTGTGTGTGCATGTCTCTGTGAAGGTGTTTCATACCTGCTGCTTCCTCTGGAGTGGTAGTGGTGCGACAAACTCGGAGGGTGATACACCCGTTCTCGTGGAGACAGTAGAGAGCGTCCCGCTGAGCGCAGGGAATCACCTAAACACCGAGAGCAGTCAGGGAGACGGGTGATGATGTGTGCGTTCATGACAAAGTTTGCCGACTGTCTTATCAAGACTTAGTGTTGAACAGGTGGTAGTTAACACGGCGTCAATGTGTATGTGTGTCATTTTGTAATTTTGTACAAACGCACACACACAAAAGAAGCTAAGCTGAATCAAGCTATAGGCCCTTATGTCAGTCTGAAAAAGACCAAAGTAGTTCAATTCTATTTGTTACTCATCACAGAGAGATACAAATAGGGCTGCAATTAACAACAGTTTGTATTATTATATATACTAGTGCAGTGCTTGTTCAAAACATGCCTGTTTAGCACTTTAAGTAAACATTTGAATGCAGGACTTTTGCGGTATTAGTTTTACTTCAGAAAAAAACTTTTTGAGTAAGCCTACTTCTCCGTCCAATGACATAGGGAAGAAAGGGTGAAAAGTAAAGAAAGACGGTGTTTGCCTGGGCCCTGAAATCACTAAATCCACCCTTTAAAAAGGCATTTTAATATCATAACCACCGTGGTTTTAAAAAAGGTATTAGGTGTCAGTAACAGTATTATAAAATTACACAATTTGAGTTGCAATGGCAGAGTGGCGCTGTTTCTGTAGGCTATCAGTTAAAACGTGGATGCATCCAGCAGGAAAAGTGAACTGCTGTTTATTCCTATAAAAGTATGTTGAACAATAGTACAAAGTGATAGTAGTACAAAGAGATTTAATTTACAATAAGAAATTGACACATTTTCAAACTGGAGAAGTTGGAACTAGGGAATGATTTTGCTTGAAAAGTTTTTAATCCATTGTCAAAAAAGCTGCCAATTAATTTTCTGTTAATCAACTAATCGCTTAAGTGTTTTAGTTCTGGATAGAATAAAAACAATATTAAGTCACCAAAGCACAAGTGGTAATGAATGTATTCAGGCTCAATGCACTCTCAATGGATGAAACAACCAAAAGGCATCCATTTTGAGATGCTTGTACAAGATCGACTGTACTAAGCAACATCCTTAAGGTGAAAAAAAAAAACCTTACCGTTACTGTTATGTTATCCTAGTCTTTTGTATATTTAAACTCTTTGTAGCTACACCCTTCCAACTTTGTTTTGCAACTGCTGCACAGCAATTTCCCTCGGAATAAATACAGTTTTATCTTAGGTTTTCTTATATTTTCCAATTTTAAACAGAGGAACAGATTTTGAGATGAAGAAAGGAGTTATGGCCTACAGTTTTTGTAAATATATGGCATTTTCCATTTTTTTGAGCGTCTTCTTTGTTGTTCTTTTTCAACTAATCATTTTAGACCCAGACCCCCCCCCCACTGACAGCATTATATGTACAGCTACTGAACATGTACCCGATAAATGGGCAACACTGTGTGCATTGTGTTTGTGCTTAGTCTGACAGCGTGTAGTATAGATGTGTCTATATTGCCTTGGCTCTTGAAGCTTCTACACTCCAGCTTAGACATTTGCTGAGGCTGTCTCATCGGTCATGCAAATTGGCTGTGTGACAAGCACTTTATAATACTTAGAGAAGGGAGGCATTGGCCGGACAGAGCCTGGGCGGCTGAGTAATACCCCCTCTACTCCTGCTCGGTGATTTTACTTACTCCTCGACTACAAAGGCTTGTTCTCCACCTTTTAACCATGGATACATTTATTAAAACAAGATCACTGACAACCCAAAATAAGTATGATTTATGGCAGGACCGGTACAATAAAATATAGCACAGAACACAATTTAATGCGCACAGAAGACTGTCAAAAGACTGTAGTGATAAACTAAGGAACAGTAAATTGGTCCATGCATACAGGCATATAATTCAAGATTATATATTTCAAAGTGCATATTATGGCTCAAATAGAGTAGAACCTCCACTGGGAAAACCATGAGATCAACTCAGTGAAATGACCAGCTCACCACAATGGTCATTTGTTCACAGACAGACACAGAGTTGGGAGTGAAAGCAGAGTGAAGGGAGTGAGTTTAAGAGACATATTCTGTTCCATTACTGGCTCCGCAGCCGTGACAAATCCTCTATCTAATACCCCCACAGCATTCATCAATTTCTAATTAGAAATCCAGACTCCAAAAGAAGGGAATTGAAACCTAAAGGTCAGCGGGGCTGCTGAATGTGACGAAAAGAAAGGAACGAGAAGTCAGACAAAATGTAAGCTGGTGAGATTGTTTTGCTGTAGCTAAAGACTGCACGGCCCTGCTGTGCAGTAGTCAGACCTTGATGAGGTGAGCATTCAGAGGGAGGAAGAAAAGTAGAGAACTTTATCATTCACGTGGACGGGAATTGGCTTCCTGGAAGAATCATCCATATAAAAAAAAATATATAAAAAAAATAAAAAAATGTAGAGCCCTTCGAGTAATGCAATAAAAGTAGAAACTGTGCACCAGGTTCATTTGAGGGGAGGGAAAGATGGTGATGTAGGAAGCATGTTAGAGGGAGACAGCACAGCCATTCTTCATTTATCTCACACAGACCAACTAAGATGTCAGTTGCAGTTGATGTCTTTGCATGTAACTTCCAAAAGCACAGCAGGAATGTCTCCCCAACAACTACCAACCTATTTGAAAAAGGGCTGAGAGACACCTTCTTTCCACCAAAAACTAGGTCAACCCTTTTTAGGCCTACGATTTCCACAATCTTTGATTCCATCAAGCTTTGCTGAGATCCTCATCACACACATTTTGCTGTACATGCAACTCACCTGAATGAAGGGCACCCCGGAACGCTCAATGGCCACCACGCCCACCGTCTGGCTGAGCTCCAGGTCCAGGATGAGGATCTCTCTGGGATAAAGCAGCAGCATGTGGTTCCTCTTGGATGGCAGGTAGGACAGCTGCAGACAGTCGTTCAACGTCACCGCCTCCGCACTACATCGCCACAAAGCAGAGGGAGGACGGGAATGCACACAAAGTAGAAAAAAGAAATATGTTTGTACTACTTGTTTTAATCTCAATATACTGCACACAGGACATGTTTGAAGAGGCAAAATGTACATTTCAATGACTGGAAATGAAGGTCTAGATAACAGGATGAATTCAGAGTCTTATTCAGCAGACACATGATACAGTATAGTCTCGCATCGCCAGACCTTACTCTGCTTTAATAACACATGCATATGAAATATTTAAATAGATCAATGTGATAAAGGATGAGAAAGTTTGAAAACAAGTTTTAATAAAACTCTCATTTCTAAGATCAACTTGATCTTTATTCATGTCTTTCCATACAGACGGCTGAATAAATAAGTTATTACTGTTGTGGCCTCTATGAGTCAGGCAAATGAGGGAGAACTTAAAAGTGAATTTGATCTAATGATGAGAGGCTGATGAATTAAGCAGGTGTTGGCAGCGTCAGACAAAAACCCCTTCCATTATTTTGAGTGTCCTAAAAAATGTGAAACTAAGTCTGTTGGCTGAAACTTCTTTCATGCATATGAAAATGTATTACAAACACTGTTATCCATGGAGGCAGCCAGGTTTGATCTCTCCACACGACAACAAAGCAGTCACAAATACTTAGCAGTTCAATCAGCAAGGAACAGAGAGCGGATTTTCACAGGATTTATGAGCAGGTCCATGGCAATAACTCATTCCTACAGCTTCATTCCTCTAGGTCACCATGAGATCAAATAAAGGCGAGACAAACTTTATAACACAATGGAGATCATTATCATCTTGGGGAAAGCGCAACAGATACAATTGACTCAATAGGGGGACCTTTGGGAGTTGCTGAGCTAAATCACACTGTTAACCAGCCTACTGATGTCAGGCGAGGCAGCGATACGGGCTGAAATGGCTGAGCCACCAAAGGCAGAACATCAGAAAGAAACAGCGAAAGAGACGTCTGTGTCTTAGATGCGAACAAACACTGCTTCAGAGAGAAGGAGGAAAAACAGAAAAAGAGGAGAAAAAGTCCTGTAACCCCAAACCCTCGCAAAATATTTGGCTGTACAATTACCAAAACATCACACACTCCTCACATCTCTCTTTGCTGTGATTAAGGCATGGCGTTTGCAGCAGTGTGTGGATCCTACATTATATTGCCACGTGCACACGTGAGTTGTGAGAGTTGTGCAAGGAGGCAACCTTGGAGGACTGAGGCTCCGAAAGAACTCCCCGCCTTCCATTGTTTAATCATTTTGAATAAACATTAATGACCCAGAGGACATTCAAATCAAATACAGTGTTAATACATTATGTAGTCACTTCAGCTTGAGCATTTGATGTCTAGACAATACAGAATAAACTCGCACAACATGATACTGGCAGGCAGTGGTGCATAAATCATAACTTTGGCTTGGATTTGTACACGGGCACCACATGTGTCCATCATTTTTATAACTGAGGCTGATAACTGAAGAAAAGATTAAACTAACCTTCTAAACTCTCATAAATGTCAAAAACAGACAAAAAAACCTTCTCAAACACAACAACTCCCCCACCCACCCAGGACAAGCCCTGGTTAGTCATAACACCTAAACAGGATATTCTGTTTTATGATTCTCAGTTATTGATGTATGATCCAAACTTTTTTTTACAGATGGGAGTTAAACTGGACTTTTCTATACTTCGCATATTAAAAAAAAGACTTTACTTTTCCAAATTCACAGTATTAACGTGTTTTTCAGTACGTACAAAATACAATTAACACAGAAACTTGTTTTATATAGATCATATCGACATCGGTAAATATCGGCCATAACAGCAATGTTAATATTGGTTATCGGTATCGGCCAAAAATATCCGATCTGTGCAGCCAGAGCAACCAGAACCTCCAATCTAGCAAGCTAATGTTACACACTGAAAATGGCAAGTTTTGAAGAAAATTTGGATCGTGCAAAAAGGCAAGACTGCTTGGTTTGTTCGGGGAATGATTGTAAAGATTTACAGAGAATATGTTTACGGCATTTACTCTCTAAGTGGAACGTTTTGGGACCTACTGGGGGGGGATTTGCTATGGATGGAAGTACACACGGCGATACACTGGTAAGAGCAAATTACGTTTAACCATGTATCCAGCTAATTTAAATAGCTCACGTTACTGTATTGTGTGAACAGTTAATATGGCATGGTTAAGTTTATTCAATAATGTATGTGGTGTTTTCTTTAGCTGGGTGCAAATGTTCCAGAGACAGCGTCTTTGCAACCGGAGCTTAGCGCCGCCCAAGACGATTGTGATTGGTTTAAAGAAATGAAAACAACCTGGAGGTTTTTTTTCTCCTATCTCCTATGTGTGGAGGAGCCATACCTTACTCCACAGCACTGTGGAGATAGGTCTGGCAAGCGAGACTAGTGCATACCTAGTATTTATGTATTACCTCTAGAGCCCGGCCGATATATCGGCGGGCAGATATTATCGGCCGATATATCGGCGGGCAGATATTATCGGCCGATATTAGGCATTTTCCAAACTATCGGGTTTTTTTGTTTTTAATATTCATTCATCAGAATCATTTATAATGACAAATGATTCCACTTTGGAACCGGTTCTTACGCAAACGGTAGTATTCGGACCGGATTAGAACGCAAATTTTGGTTCCGACTGAAATATTTTCCCTCTGTCGCTCCGGACAGCGGCAGACTCTTTTCTTCTTCCTCCCTTTTCTGCCGAGTGGTGTGAAGCACGTGTCCGCGCTATTCTCCGACATGCACTCTACAATCACTGTTGATAGACGGCTTTTTGTACACGCTTCGAAACGGACGTAAAAATATCACACTTTCTCTGTAGTCTACTGTTAGCTAGCTATCGTAAATGTAGGCTTTAAAATGCCATATTTTCCCTCTGGGCTCACCAAAACGGACGTAAAAGCATACTAAGCATTCACTGACTGCACGTGATCACTAGTAAACATGTTACACTTGCTCTGCTAGTCTATCGTTCAAATTGTCTGCCCTTTCAAACTCATACCTGTGTGCAGGGGCACCGCCAGGAATTTTGGGCCCCATGACAAAAAATCTAATTGGGCCCCCTTTGTGCAGCTGTTGTCACCACATCTCTAGGACCTAACTGTCCCATCATGCTTTACATAAAGCTCTAACATAAGCTCTAATTAAAGGCTTGCAACTGTCTTGCTTCTTGTAGTTCAATACAGTT
Source organism: Sander vitreus (assembly GCF_031162955.1). NCBI lineage: Eukaryota > Metazoa > Chordata > Actinopteri > Perciformes > Percidae > Sander > Sander vitreus. Next base: position 9,743,570 of record NC_135871.1, on the reverse strand, counting down.
AATATTGTCTGTATCTTACATGCAGACTCAGGTAAGCTACTCACTGTTTCCAACTGTCCAGCATCCAGTGCAGACAGTAGGTTGTTGTTTTTTTATTTTATTTCATAATGATCATTATGTGAGAAAATAATTGTTTTTGAATTTCTGTCATTAATAAATATTTCATTTTCTTTTTTGTAATGGTAAAAAGAGCAACAGCGACAGAGAAATCCCCACAGACTCCCTGCAATGATGCTAACTGGCATGTCATTGAACACAATGTTGCTCACCTTCTTCACTGGGACAGGGAGGGGCACATTTAGGGGGAGACTGGGGTGCTGCTGACTCATCTGTTGTTAAGTCTGTTAAAAAGGGGCAGGGACAATGACTTAATATGAATAGCTTGCTAAACGTTTCCCTGCACTGATTAAATGGTGATTAAATTTTGGCTAACACTAGTCTATAGCTAGCTAGCTTATTTCACTATGGGCATTAAGCCAACAGGTTAATACCACTCACAGACTATAGGCTACCCAACTTTCTTGGTGAAAAACTGGGTTACAGTTTGACACCCTTTCCTTTGTCTTTCCTCTCTCCCAGATTTTGATTTAACGTTACTTGGTAACATTGTAGTCACTGTAGTTCTGGCGCATCTACTGACTGCAACTAAACACCGTCACTGAGTGAGTGCGCTGAGGCAGGACCAAACCATTTCGTGCAGATATAGGGGGTTGGTCGGTCAATATGGATGTTCACTTTTTGGTCAATGGGGATATTTAACTTTTACTGCCAAAAACAAGTAAAAACAAAGAGATCATTAATTGTATTATTATATTTGAAATATGTGTGTGTGTGTGTATATATATATATATATATATATATATATATATATATATATATAAAATATGTGTATATATATATATATAGAAATATGTGTATATATATATATATATATAGATAAATATATGTATATATATATATATATACACATACATATATATATATATATATATATATATATATACATACACACACACACACACACACACACACACACACACACACACATACTGAATGATGATGGTTTAACCATTTTATATTAGTTTGTACCTATATTTTGGGGCCCCTGTCAGTCATGGGCCCTTGGAATTGTCCTAACTTTCCCCCCCTATATGGCGCCCCTGCCTGTGTGTCCAGGCCTCTTGGACACCATCTGAGAGAGTTTTCTCCTTTGCAGGACATGCCATAAGTCAGGAGAGGTGTGGTATCTTGCCAGAGAAGGCAAATATGGTCATTTTTCTGCAAAAGAACTGCTAAAGTTTGAAGCTGGTTGGCATACCAACTCAACAACATTTATTTTGTTGTTACTTGTTAATAGTGTAACTGTTATTTGTTAAATTATTGTAGTTATGTGTTAGGTGACTTAGGTTTACTTATTATATATTTCAGTACTTTAAAACGTTAATATATTGTTAAATTTAAATAATTTTCAATAAAAATAAAAAACTCCATAAAAGAGCCTTTCTTTGATGTCATTTTTCAAGAATCGGTTTAGGAATCGGAATTGTTTTAAAAGTACCGGTTCGGAATCGGAATCGTAAAAATCCAAACAGTACCCAAACCTAATTATCATATTATTTTAGTACTAAAAATAACTACAAATAGGGAAATCTGTTTATGCATTGTTACGCATTTCTGGATTTTATTTTTAAATATATATAGGCCGATATATCGGCTTATTGGATTTTTAAATCATCAAATATTTATATCGGTATCGGCCTTAAAGATTCTTTATCGGTCGGGCTCTAATTACCTCAACCTGCTTTATAATGAAAAAAGACATGGACATCTCACTTTTTACAACATATATAATGTATATTACATTTCTGCTGAAAAATAAATAAATGAGTGTGTCCATGTGTGTTTGTGTATGGACAACAGGCATGCTTGTCTAGAAAGCTGATGTCTATTATCGTGATAAAGGGACCAAATCCGTGCTGGCTAACAACTAGATTAATGGATGCCTGATGAGACACTAATGTGCATGATATAGTACTGTATTCAACATGTTTCTGATAACAGTCCGGGAGAGCAGAGTCTTGTTTAAATCCCCCATCCATCAACCACAGGCAGACAAAGCCAGAGAGGAGAGATACTGTAACACTGATAAACACCAAAAACTGACCCACAGACAAAAGGAAGTGACTGACTGGTGGACTACAGCATTTTCCAGAGCAATTACACAACGCGTGAAAGGTGAAGGAAGAATGTGTCACATGAAGACACAAAGACTGAAACTGACACGACGAGAGAGAGAGAGAGAATAAAGAAAAGTAAGATTAATGGAGTGTTTGTAATTAGAGCTGTTTGAGTAGGTGGACAGAAAGGCCTGGGTGCTGCTGCTATAAATAAGCATGTTCGACAGTCGCAACCACTCAGGCAGGAAGCTGCCAGCACATCAAACAAGCCTTTTGTCCCTGATCGGCCACAACTTTTAAAAAAAGTATTGTCTTACACGATACACAAGTTTGTCACTTAATGGCATAAAAATGAGGTAAGTCACTACTTCTTGTGAGTTGGGGTATTAAAAAGATGTGGAGTCACAATTGCCTTGATTTATCACCAGACCTACACTTAATTGATATGACCTCAAAAAAGCTTAAATTTAAACTTGGTCAAATTATTCTCAAATCATGACAGTTAATAGTTGGAAAAAGAAAAAAAAAAGATCAGGCACAAAATGAAAACATGATCCAAAATCCATTATTATTCTGACATATCGGAGCCTGTTATCTCATCCTCATACAGGAACATCATTTCAGATAGATCCCTCTATCAACAGACACATTCTCACAATTCACTTTCAACATGTCAGTTAACTTGATGAAAAGGGGAGAGGAGCAACACAAGTCACAGAAAGCGAAAAGAACTGTATTATTTGGCATTTCAACAAACCAAGATGCAGACAGGCAAACAACCTGTTGAGAGCTTTTTTTCCAAAAAATGGCACGGTATTGGGCTACCTTTTTATTTTGTATTTCACTATTTATCGGAAGTAAACTTTGGTTATTCAAATAAGAGCAGCAGAGGACGTGATGTGACGTAATGAACTCACGCTGACAGGTGAAGAATCACTACAGGTCAAAGACGCATACATACACTTTGTAGCTATAGATGCCCTAAGCCTGGCAGAGCCTGACAGATTTTAAAAATGCTTTTAAATATGCAATCAATTTATTAAAACATTACAACTTACGTGGGCTTTTCATTGGTGATGAGCACTTTGACCTTGTTGAGGGCCTTCTTGGCGCCAGTAGGGACCGGGGCAGCGGCGGGGGCAGGCTTGGTGTGGGCGGGGCTTGCATGGGGGCTGGCGATGTAGACCTTTTTGCCAGCGCTGCCCGGTGGTTTGGAGTGGGAAAAGTCTGTGATAAAGACTATTCCTTCACTGGTCAACACTGCCAAGAAAGATTTAATAAAAAAGTTTTTTATTAGTATTGTACTTTGCATCGTCACATGAACAAATATCAATTTCCATTTATCTCTGATTTATCCAAAACAAGTGAAGATGGTTGAGATGTTACCAATAGTCAAGTTTATTTCATCCATAAAAATGGAAATTACAGTGCTCATACGCACCTTAATGCCCATAAAAAAAATAGAGCATACATACAATACAATAAATACAATATACAATACAATACAGAAATACAGTACAGAAATTATAAAGATGTACGTTTCAAGTGCTTGTTGTGCTGTCTAATAGTCTGAGGTACAAAAGAGAGAGCATACCGCTTAGTTCGTCTCACAGGAGGCCTTAGCCTACCACTACGTTCCATAACCCTGCCAGTCAAATTACCATGAAGAGGGTGACCCGGGTCCTTCGTTATTTTCTGTGTCATTGTTGCCAGACGGTCTTCATATACTTGGTCCACTGTATTTAACTGTCCCACTATTTTTCCAACCCTTTTAGTCACTCTATCAATCCTGGCCTTCTCGGTTATCCCAGCATTCCCACCCCAACCCACCACACAGTAACTCCAAACACTACATATCACTGACATAAAAAAAACATTCTCACCACATCAGTATTCACCTTAAAGGACTGCAACTTCCTCATACAGTATACACGTGGACTTAATTTTTTCATCAATAAGTCAACATGATGTGACCATGTTAGCCTATCATTAAAAACAATGCCCAAATACTTGTAGGTGTTCACTCTTTCTATTATTATCTACCAACGGTTCTCATAACTGAATGCAATGCATCTCTCTAGAGGTGGCGCAGTCTCTCTGATATGTGTGAGCCCGATGAATCATAAATATAAGACCTCCAGCTAAAATATAAAGACATGACGTGTATATGTGGGCTAGAAAATGAAAAAGTGAACCAGTGAATAAACTAAAGCTGAGTCAGTTTGTTTTGGACAGTGAGGTGTTCACCTACATGCCATGTTGGAGGGGTCAAAGGGGTCAAAAGAAAAGGAGAGGATGTTCTCAGCGTAGCTCTTCTTCCACAGCTTGGTGCCTGTGTCTCCGTTCCACAGAACGATGTAGTTGGGAGGGTGGATGGCTAACAGCAGATCACGAGACGCATCCTGATTCCATAACCACTCCATGTCTGGCAGAGAAAGAGCAGAGTGAGACAGAGAGGAGAATGTGGGAATGAAGAGCATGGAGGCGTAGTAAGAGAAAAGACAGAGAATGATGGCAAGAGCATCTTAATGAAAACTAATTTCTCCTTGGCAGTGCAGCCAGGGTAATATCCACTTCCTGCACAGAACTGATGGACAAAGAATCAATCCAAGATCTCTTACCCTGAATAGGTTTGGAGTGCTCCTGGATCTCACAATGGACTGTGCCGCTGACCACATCCCACACTATGATCTTCCCTGAGGCATCTCCAGAAGCCAGCCGCAGACAGTAGGGAGAGCTCACGTTGTGGTAGTAGTTTTCCCTGGACCATTTCACCTGCCAAACACAAAACACACACATTTTGCCATCTGAAACAGACGATGATGAATTTGCCTACACAACGGATACAACAATCTTCTCCTTAACCGTAGATCTACCTAGAACAGGTATTGTTCTGTATTAGTGCGTTTACAGGTTTTAACTAATAACTACAGTCCATATAATTTAGGGCAGACAGATACAGAAAACTGAAGAAAAGAAAATGCAGACCCTATAGAAAACAATGCAGGCTCTATACTTAAAAAGACAAATGACTGTATGAACAAGTTGGTGTTTAAATAATTGATTATGTCTGTGTATTTGTTCCTGAATAGAGATGCTCTTTAATTTGGCTACTTCTTTTTTTTTATTCAGCAAGCTTTCTTGTGTCGGGCTGGGTGGTGAGGAATAGCCTGCGGTGCTTTACAAGATTAAAGTGTTCTTTGGAGTGAGGAATTAGAGTCTCGGATTGAGCCCAGACACTGATAATCACCGTAGAATGTATTGCCCATTATTTACCCTCCTATAAAACACACATACACACACACACACAATAGGACGATCAATCAACACAGGAGCAACCTTTATCAGTGTTGCTTTACACAGTGAAGCCGAGGTGAATGTGTCTGCCAGAGAGGGACGCAAACAACTGAACTCAAGGGTACACAATGCTAACATTAATACTGGTATTAACAGCAGGTATGTATTGTATTGTTTGTATTTGAAAGGGAAAGCACAAATTCTGCAAGAAGCTGGCATATATGTAAAAGACATACAGGATGACATACAGTGCAATGGAGATATAGAAAGATATATAAAGCTTACAAAGCATACTTCACTTACATTGATGCTGACTTTAAGTGCAACAGGTAAGATATTTCTGTTTTCAAGAATCAGGTATTCAATGAACAGATTGGGAAAGACAGAAATAGGAAAAAAGAAGGGAAACAAGTGTCCCAAAACAGAATTTCCTAATCCAACATATTCTTTTCACATTAATTAGACCAAATAGTTTGTTGTGTTTACAGCTTGACATAGACATCAACTTCTATTTCTTAGCCTATGGAGCAGAGCTGCAACTATTACTCATCTACTGATTAGTCAATTTCATTTTAACTGATTAATTGTTCCAACCATTTAAAAAAATAAACATTTGCTGTCTCCACGTTCTCAAATTGGTAGATTTGCTTTTCTTGTTTCTTTGAGAGTCAATCACATTCCTTTGGGCTTTTGATGGTTAGACATCACTTGGGCTGTGGGGAATTGTGATGGGCATTTTTCACAAGTTGCTGACATTTAATAGACTAAATGGTTAATATTTTCATTCAGAAAAAACCCCAAAAGCATAATCGAAAATGAAAACAATCGTTAGCGATGGTCACAGCCCTACTATGAAGATACAAACAATTTAACAGATGAAAGAAAGTTTACGGAGGAAACTCACCTTGACCACATTAGCTTTGTGCCTCTCCAACACCTGGATAGTCTGAGACGTCTTTGGATCGATGATAAGAATACTGGAGTGACATCCCTGAGCTATCAGCCCCTGCCATCCCCTACAGCCAGAGAGAATGATGGGAAGAGGAGAGTCACAGATAAAGAGGAAAGTGAATTATGAAGCAGGTGTGAGGGAGCTGAAAGTTCTTTCCACTACAGAATAAAAAGAGATGGTTTGTTAGTCACGTGGGACATTGAGCCAAGTGCACAAGACCACTCAATGTCTACTTGTATCTTCACCTTTCAGTGTGCATCAGGGTCTGAGTTATTATCCTATTATAGTCAAATTAAATCGAAACATTTAAAATAAAGACTGATTGAAATAATTGAAACTATTATAACCTTGGTGTATGCACACAACATCTGTATATGTGGATGCTGGACCGCATCCAGGCTGCACAAAAATCACAACTCAATTCCACATCAAATTTGGACACTTTTACATAAACTGTAAATCTGTTTTTTGTACACAAAAGACTTTCGATTAATGAGTCCTGGTGCAACAGCTGATTCAACTCACATCTGAAAAAAGTGTGTGACTGTAAACCAAAACAGGAGACGAATAACAGGAAAAATGAAAGAGCAGCTGCAGGTGAAGACTACACCATTAACAACAGAAATAATGACTTATTTACCATATGACTTATTTACCATATGACTTATTTACCATGTGATTCACATGTTGTCTACCTGCCTGAGGTAAAGAAGATCCACACGATTTACACCTTAAGTGTTTGTTTTTTTAAAGATGACCAATGCAGTGAGAGTTCTTAGTATTGCAAAATGAACATATGAATCATTGCCAGCTTCATGTGGACTATGCGGAATTAAACTTGGTGCAAACTAGAGCTGTTCCGATACCGATACTGGTCCGATACTGCCTAAAACGCTGGTATCGATGTCGGGAAGTACTGGAGTTTATGCACCGATCCGATACCACGTAATAAAGCCCTAAAGAAAAAATATGTTAAAGTAGTTTATTTATGTTCTTTTTCCGTTATAACTGACTGTCAAACTGCATAATAAAAGAACGTTCTGTGGCATTCATGTTTCACAAAGAGTTTAACCTGAGCCAGACCGACAACAAAGATAGAAATAATATCACATCCATGCAGGGATAATAGTATACAGTTCTTAAAACATAATAAAATATATGACACACTGGTATCGGATCGGTACTCGGTATCGGCCGATACGCAAGTTCAGGTATCGGTATCGGGAAGCAAAAAATGGTATCGGACCATCTCTAGTGCAAAGGTATTATATATGTATATGTATATATTTCTAGACGTTGCAGGCAATGCAATAAATTAAAGGAAGTCACACTGCAGTCACGGTCTGTGTTGGATTACCATGGGAAGATAAGAAATGCATCCGGCCCAGCAAACTGTCACATCACATCACATCACATCACATCACATCACATGACACAAGACACCCTAACGTTACATATTTCTCTGTTTGTTGAGAGAAACAGCTTCAATGTCAGCATCATATATAACTGCCATCTTTCCATGCAGCAACGAAAGGGAACAATATAACGAAACACATACAACGTAATTAGCAGTTTCGAGCGTATTGAACAAATGAACCAGCTACAATATGATGCTAACGGAAGAGATGCAGTAACGTTACTCACCAATCTACAGCGGTTTTATTCTGCAAATTAAGAGTGCCAGTCAACGTCCGAGCCGCGAGTTTGATGTTGACAGTGTATGGAATCATTATTGTTGATCAGTATTTACGCTACATTAACATTTGTTGACCAAAAGCTGCTACAACTTTTTAGCTTCTGTCCTTCGGCTCTGTTGAGAATCCTAACAGGAAGCAAAATAGTGTTTCGAAATGAAAACGCCGTGTGGGAACAACTCCCAGTGTTACAGGGTTCCACGAATGGCGCCTCACATCTGTCAGTGCGGAACCAAAATGTTATTTTAATTAATACATTCTTTCAAAATGTCAAATGTTTTTATTGAGCAAAATGTAATTGTTATTATCGCATTCTATAGTGATGTGTACTTTTTTTCTTCTTTTTTTTACATCCAATAGTCAAGCCACTGTAAAAGTGAAAAATGAGATTGAATTTCGATTTTTTTTCTGTGCTTGATTTGTGAATATAGATTTTTGTAAGGGTTAAGATGGTACATCTCTACTAAGACCTGGGAAATGTTATTGTTTGATCTTTAACCAATGTTTGATTTAAAGCCACCAATTAAATCCAAAATATAACTACATAAAATATGCCAAATACTTTGCTTGTTTTTCAAATATTGTACAAGCCATTTAATTCTAAAAGTACAGTTTGATGTCTTTAAATCTAGGACGTCAAAAACCCATTCATAGGTGGAATGCAGCGCGAGGTCAGCTCTATAAACGCGAAAGTCTGTCACTGAGTCGCTGAGTGAATGAGTGAGTGAGTGATGAAGTTACACCATTGGTCAGAGTGTGTGATGACGTGGGTGATGGTGTTTCCCCATTGGCCTAACCCTAACCCTAACCCAGGGCTGAGCTCCTCCAACTACACCCGTTACTGTAAGTGCAATAAAAACTTTGCGAGTAAAACATCAATACTTTATTGTACACCTGTTCAACAAGCATAAACATGTAAACATGCGGAAAAGTGATATTGCAGTCTGTTCTGTCCGCAGTCTGTCATCCACTGCCACTAGGTTTTGCACAAGCACAGCGTGATCCATAACTCGTGACGCAGTTAGGAAACAAGAACACCACGGAGTAAACCAAACACCAAAAAGACTTATTTACTCAAATAGTTTGGTTTTTCCCATCATTTGAATTTGCATTACATCTTGATAAATGTTTAACAACATCTAATGATTATCCCAGCAACTTAGCAGTCATTATAATTTGCCCCCTGTATGATTGCCATCAGACACTGATGAGCTTATGCGCACTGGGTGCAGAAGAGTCTGAAATACTGGAGAGACCCCACGCGGTTCAGAGTGGGCATACTGCTAGGAGCAGCGTCCCGCAGGAAGGTGTAAAGTCATATTCTAATCTGATGGATTTGGAAGCAGCACACAATGAAATAGGGAGAACAGTGAACGGCTTTAGGCCACCACAGCTGTGCAACTTAAATATAAACTGCCTTATATACAGTAACTGTTGGGAGTACAAATTGTCCAAATCTTTCCGCCTTTTATTTCATGGCACTTGCTCCCTGCAGTCAAACAAGCTGTCAGTGGAACACACAGCCATGACTCCGGGGGAGAAACACCTATAATGTCCTGGATGATTTTTGATTGACTTATTTTATCTCCTATAGCCTTTAATCACACATATTCAAATTGTTGCAGTCAAATCTTTGTGTTCTGTCATGCATAGCCAACTATGAATAGGCCACATTTCATTGGAGAGTTTTAACACCTTGAGATTTTTGTTCCTAGATTATGACAGTCTGGCAGAAGTTAGCCTTCAAATTCAAGATTCTCTCTTCTGGTGAATTGAGGCAAAGGTTGCAGTGCAACATAAAGAAAATATAGAGAGTCAAACAAGACCCGTCATAATGAGGGACTGAAAGTACAGAAATATAAATAAATCAGAACAAGGACAGTTTTTCTGTTATGATTTACAGTTTAATTGTTTACACGCAATTTTGAAAACCGGGTTCTTTTTTACGAAATATAATCACAATTATCCAAACGCCACACTCAATTTGCATAATTCCTAGATTGTTTGCAAAATGACACACTTCAGTCAAAACCTACACATATTTGTGAAAATGCTATTAGTTTTCATTTAACCAGTCCTCAATGATCAGACACTATTGCAGCCAGTTTCACACTGCTGTGATAAATAAAAAACACATTTGTAAAAAAACTAATTTTAGGAAATAGCATGTGCTAGATATTTGGCCAGACATTGTTATGTAAGGGATAATTTAGATGACAAAAAAAAAAAAAAGTGAACCCCACAACATTCTTCAGGATTAGTTTGAGATATAGGGAGAATGTACACAGATAGGCCTACTATAAACTTACCAAGCACTGCACAACACTGATGCTGCAGACTGAATATTTCAAGTATTTTTTTTCAATACTTGAAGTTTTTCTTACCATAATCAGTTACAGTAATCAACCAACAATGAAATCAATGAAACAAATAAAATCTGTAGACAAATAAAAAAATACTGCATGAAGTACATACACTTTGACCCTGAAGAAAAACTACTGTAAAAGCAACAAGAACACTGTAACTATTCATCATCTCTCCGTCTGGCTGGATCGTCTGGCCGGCCACAAGATTTCAGCCACATCACAGGCTATGTCTTCATTGGCAAGGCACCGTTGGAAGAATCGCCTCGTGTGACGAATCCACCCCTGCACAGAAGCTGCTTCGATATGATCACAGGCCTGCTCCATGGCCTGAATGAAGGGCAAACGGTCATAGGGCCGCAGGTCGTATACCTTCCACCGCCATGCTGAAAAAAAACCAACTATTGGATTCAGGAAGGGGGAGTATGGGGGAAGGTATAAAACTTCAAATTCAGGGTACTCATGGAACCAATTCTGGACCAGAGCAGCCCGATGGAATGAGACATTGTCCCAAACAACAATGTACCGCAGCTGGTCCACTTGGTTTAATGCTGTCACAATCTCGTGCAATCTGTCAAGAAATGCAAGTATTAGATTTGCATTATAGGGTCCCAGATTTGCCAATGGGGTGGAGGTCCCCATTTTGTGTAATAGCAGCGCAAAGGGTGATGTTACCCCCTCACTGCCCTGGCACATTGGTGATTGCCCTGTGTCCAATTACATTTCTCCCTCTTCTTGTTTTCACAAGGTTAAATCCAGCCTCATCCACACATATAAATTCATGTTGAATTTCTGCAGCATCCATTTGCAAGACTCTCTGAAACACAGTAAAAGACAATAGGATGTTATTCAATATCTATTGCACAGTATTTTCTTGTGCCAGAACATTATGAGCAGTGCACAATACCACACCATAGTAAGATGAACAACACATACCTCCACATACTCATTGCGCAGATGTTTCGCTCTCTGAATTTCTGTGAAATGGTACCCGATACAGTTGCTTCATGTATATTTGATTTTTCTTGAGGATTCGACCTAAATGTTGACTGAGAGACTCGTTGGATGTTATTGAAAATCTGGTCATCATTGATGATATTGGCTTGGATTTCTCGCAGCCTGATACAATTATTGGTCAAAACCATGTTCACAATGGCGGCCTCTTGTGCACGAGTGAACATAGGGCCCCTTCCACCTTGGTGTCCTCGACCCTCAATCCTATGTAAAAAAAAGATATATAAAAAAAAAAAATACACATGCAGCCTACTGTCAAATGTCACAGTAAACAATATTGATGATAAGTACAGCAAGCTTCAGTTTCAATGTACTGTGTGGTTAGCTTACCCGTTTTCTCGATGAAATGTCCGAATTACTGACGCAACAGTATTTCTGCTGAGATTTGGTTGAACTCTTCGTCCAGCTTCCATCAGTGTCAGTCCATGGTTGATAACATGGTCAATAAGTGTTGCACGGATTTCTTGAGTCAAATTTGGTCCTCGTCTTCTTTGTTCAGGTTCTATCAACTCTTCAAGTCCTTCTCTACCTCTTCCTCTACCTAGGCCTCTTCCTCTACCTCCTTCTCCTCTACCTAGGCCTCTTCCTCTACCTCCTTCTCCTCTACCTAGGCCTCTTCCTCAAACTCCTTCTCCTCTACCTAGGCCTCTTCCTCTATCTCCTCCTTCTCCTCTTCCTCTACCTCCTTCATCTCCTCTTTGAGCTCCCCCTCTCACTCTCACTCTCACTCTCACTCTCACTCTTCTTCTTCTTCTTCTTCTAGCGCCTTCCATTTTTGTTGAAGACAGGTGAACTCACCTGCTGCCTTTTATAGCACACCTGAGTGCTGCGTTTTCAAATTAGCACATGTGTGCTTCCACACCTGGTGGATGTGATTATCCAGTTCGTTCATTAGTGTGGTCATTGGCAATCCGGGGCTTTGTAATGACAAGGAAGTAACCTCACAATCCTTATCTGTGTCTAAGGTGTGAAAGTGTGTGTAGAGTTTTACAAATCACTGTGTGTAATGTTTTGCAAAAAGGGTTACCATTACCAGATAACAGCATTTGATTGATTCTCATGAAACCTCTTTGAGAAAGATGGATCCTTTTTTCCTGTGATTATTGCACAAACAAGTTTCCATAATTACAACAAAGCACGTTTCTCTCATTTGTAGAGACATTGTAGGAGAGACACTGACATGGGAGGACTTTTTTATTTTTTATACCATCAAAATGTTACCTCTTCACTTTCTTCTTTCTTCCACTTTTTTTCACTCATGGTTCATTGATTACAAATGCAGCACTGTTAATGATGTTTTTCATCATACAAGAGAATAGTAGAAAATATTATTTTAGGCAATTTTATTCAGGGACTTGTAATAAAACATTCACACTCTGGATTTTCAACTGTCCCACATACTGCATTTACACACTGTATGATGTAGTAAAATCATTCAAATTAAATGGTAATTTTAACATGCCTAACTTTTTTAAATGATTCTGATTCACTAGACATATTGTGAACTAAGTCCATGTACAGATCCAGGTATACAGGAAAGGAATTCCAATCTTCTTATATTCCCTCTGTGGCAGACAGACCAAATGAACATGTTTGTGTCAGGTTACTGGATTCTTTTTTTTTCAACCAATCCCATAATTTTTTTCTTCTGATTTGCATATTCATTGTCAATTGGTTGACATCTCATGTCTTTTAAAATCATCTTATGATCATGGTTTTCTGCACTTTTAATATACACACACATAATCTGTCGTATTCATCATAATTACTGCAGGACTGCTGTCTTTAGGAACACAGATGAGCTGATATAGAATTATGAAACTATTTCTCGCTCTTCTCTGAAGCACGTCTTTAAACTTCATTTAGGCATAGCTGTTTTCCATGAGATTACCAAAGTTGTGAATATCATTTTGACAGGTCATGACTCTAATAAATTGTTGATAAATGTGATACAATCTGAGCAGCTTCAACAGCAGCATACTAAATATCGTTCCCCAATGTCAAAGAAAGAACGATATGTCATGCATTTTGGCTTCAGTTGTATAAAATAAAGAAGAGTTATTCCATCAAAACATTTATTAATTTAATTTAATATGAAATCATATAAAAAAATACAATTTATGTCAAATGTAATCTGTTAGTTCACATTAAAAAAGTCATGATAGTGAATTGTGTATAGGCAGTGTCCTCATTTAGGATGCTAGTGGCCTGAGGGTAGAAGCCCCTCCTGAGCCTCTCAGTGCTGGCTCGGTGTATCCCGTGCCTTCTTCCTCACCTCAACAGGGAGGAAAGGCTGTTGGATCTTTATTGATTCTCCTAGGCTTTTTCTTGCAATGCCTGGTGTAAATATCCTTTAGGCAGGCCGGGTACGGTACCGCCTATTGTACAGTATGTTCAGACCAAACAAACAACTCTCTGCAGGGCCTTGCGGTCCTGTTCCGTGCTGTTTCTGTACCAGGCAGTGATGTTCCCCATCAGGATGCTCTCGATGATGCAGAAGTAGAAATTCCTTAGTATTTGAGTTGATACCCGGAATTGTCTTAGGCGTCTGTGGAAATCTACCAAATGATTCACCAAATAGAGAAATTATGGTAAAAATCGACTCTGTATGATTTAATTAGATTTATGTTGGAGAATGAGAGTGAGAACAGTGTCTAAAGGATCTCATTTAAGCATTTCTCATTTAAGTCATTTTTCCCTATTTAACGGATGCATTAGGCAGAAGGTAAGACTTAAAAAAAGAATATATTTTTTCAATACCTGTTTTGATTAAAACTAAATCTTTCTTTCTTTGGAGGAAGAGTAGCCAGCGGGTGCACAGAAATTAAATTTATATTGATTTTCTCACTTGAATGCGTGAGACCACTACCAAGCATATTTCCCAAAATGTCAAAGTGTCCTTTTAGGAATGATTTGTCTGAGTTGTCCTGGTCAGTTGAAAACATATATATATATATATATATATATATATATATATATATATATATATATAGTAGCCATGACATTCTCTGTTCCAACCTGTCCAGGGACAGCCAGGGACCAATATCAGCCAATCTTTTCTGTCCCTTTTTGCAATTTACTATCTATTATCTACTGTCAAACTACCTCTTGATGTGCCTCTATTATAGAGCATTTCTTGAGGCACATCCATATCGTATGTTTTTTCACTCAACTAGCAAATTAAGTCGTTAACAGTTCTTTTGGTTGATGGGTTTTCAACACTTCCTCATTCAGACACTGAGCCTGATTTCCACTTGATTATAGTAATTTGATTCTGTGATATATCCCCTTTTATTTCTGCTTCGCATCTGTATACCCACCCTTGTTTTAGATGTGTGTATGTGCATGATGAAATGTTTTTATTGATATACTGCGTGCATTGTATATTAATTTATACAAAACCGATGATGTTCCCTACAAGGAAATATTCAAATATTTGCTCATGACGGATATAAGATGTTGAAGAAATGATTCATGGCATGCAGACCAGAAGAGCCTATGTTTAAATATTTCAGAGTTCATAAAAAGTAGTATGTTAGCTAAAACTAAGCAGGAGGAGATTTTCTTTAGAGAATTTTATTTTTGACGTTATAATTTGAGGGTATGGCTGATACTGGAACAGGATAAGCAAATAGGAAAAGAAAAAAAGCTAAAAGGGACAGTGCTAGAGCACGGGCCAAAAAAACGAGTGAACTTTGGTCAGTGATTCAACAGATGGAGAGAATAGCGGGATTCAAAACCTCCAAACATTTAACACACACAAAACAAATAACAAAATCCAGCCCCGTCATGTTTTTTTAAAAATGTTTCTCAGAAAACAGAGAATTAATGACAAGCCAAAGCTCCCCCCCCAGAGTCTGTATGCTGTCATTTCGGCTCTCCTGCCTGGCTGCCATCCCCTTGATCTTCACATCAGCAGAAATCCCTCTGCGAGCACAGCGGGCATAGGGAAGATAAAAACAGAGGCAACAGGGCCATAACATTCTCACTGATTTCTCTAAAACCGTAGCGGTCCATATGGGAGATCCAAGTTAATGTTTTTCTATGTCACGTCTTAGTTCACTTGAAGAGATTGAGGTTGCTAAAAAAAAATGTTTTTATGATTTCTCATCACCAGGCCTTCTGTTGCTTATGAAGCATGTCAGATCCACACAAATGGACCAGCCCTTTGAATCCTGCCTCCAGAATGTGTTACAGCTTTTTTGCCATATTTCAAACAGTCTCGCTTGACGGTTACAGCACTAGATGTCAGAATGAGTTATGATGTCACACTATGAAAAGAGAGATCCCCACAAGACATCTCTGATTTACTTTCATTGAATTGAACATCTGCCATATGAATATTAATGATAGCCTGAATGAGTCATATAGTAAAGACATTGTCATCTGTGTAATTGGCAGCACTGTTTCATTACTTCTGCTGCTATGAAATATATTTTAAATTGCTGGCTTGTAACAGCAAAATGTCTCATCATTTTATGCTCAGGCTGCATAATTTCTTCACATTGGGAAAATTACACATAATGGACCCATTTTATATATCATAAATATAGTAGAATCAGGAGTGACACGGAGGACATAAACGGCATGATGACATGAACCATTAGGTTTATAATACATACTATCACCTTTTACCTATAGAAGAGGAGGGAATTGATCACCTCAGGGAATTACCATTTGATTGCTCAACATCTATTTCACCCTCACTACAGAGAAACAGGCTTTGCTTTTGGTTGACAATATACATGTATAATGAGCTTCATTGCTGGGCATCATCATTTCATGAAAGCCCATGAGAGAGGATGCTACCCCTGTACTGCATGCATAGATATATTTTTCATCATAAAGAGATTTTCATCAACTCAGTGCAAATGAAGGCCATGTATCTGTACAATATCTCTGTAAAGCAATAAAGGTGTCTGAGCCACATCTGGGTGTAAAGTAGGAGGTGAAAATGAAAGTGCTTTTGTAGGATAGTGCCAATGGATTAACATCAATGTGTTTTATGCAAAAGGCGGGGGGGGGGGGGGGGGTAGATATTTGAATGTTGAGTTTAAACGTTCAGCTTCGACCTTTAAAAATATTCTAAGCACATATAGGACTTTTAAGCCAACATGAGGGAGAAGTCTGTAGATTAATATTTGAACATTTACATTTCCAGGACAACTGAGCAGATGGAGTCTGCTCATGAAGATCAAATAATATGATCAAAAGCTCAAATACTAAGTGGTCTCTTGGTAGCTGATTTGTGTTTCTTTTTGGAGATTTTGTCTCTTTGTGGTCACTTTGCGTCTCTTTGTAGTTGCTTTGTATCTCTCTTTGCTCATTTTGTGTCTCTGTTTAGTCATTTTGTGTCTCTTGTAGTCATTTTGAGTATTATTGTGGTTGCTTTGTCTATTTGTAGTTATTTTGTGTGTCTTTGTGGTTGTTTAGCTCCTTTCCATAGTTGTGAGACTCTTTGTGGTCACTTAGTGTCTCTTTCCATCTGTTTTGCATCTCTCATGTAGTTGTTTTGGTCTCTTTGTAGTCTTTGTGTGTGTGTGCGTGCGTGTGTGTGTGTGTGTGTGTGTGTGTGTGTGTGTGTGTGTGTGTGTGTGTGTGTGTGTGGTGGTGGGGGGGGAGGAGGTTATAGTTAAACTATGGATTACACTGGTCATTAAGACCTTTCTGAGCCATTGTCTAAAGACACCAAACCATATTAATACTGGAGGGAAAGAGTAAAAAAAACACTAGGCACTCAACAATGAGAAACTGTGTGATGAATATGAATTCACATACACTAACCTTAAACAAGCATTTGTCAGCTTCATTTCAGGGACTGTAGAAAAAATATTTAATGTAGACAGTGTCACGTAAACCTGACCCCAAGAGAACCATAAATGGGGCTTTTGTTTTCCGAGCCCCACTCGATGCCTCATCAACACAAACTACATATGTTGATGTGGCTGTCAGAATGACCTATTACTATTCTTGCTGTGGCCTCCCTCTTGATGTTTTATTAAGGTCTAATAAATGACAGAGTGGCGGACGATCAGACATAGAATGCTGTTAAATAAAACCAGCATCTCCCAAGTGGAGTTTAAACTAAATGAATTAAACCTTGGGTGTGTGATGTGTCAATAAAACAGTAAGACTTTATTCAATATGCAGGGCAGACGAGGCTACTCAAACGCCTATTAGTTACACTAAGGAAGAGTAGCATAGGGATGGTGCAAAGGCCTTGAGAGCAGTTCTCAAAGTATTTCACCAGCTTAATTTGATGATGAAGCCTTTAAATCTCCAACAACACAATAAGCTTTAGACGTCTTACAGTCATGCAAATCATGTTTGTAACAGTAATCACTAGTTTATTTTTCCATGATTCAAACCTTGTATACTTGGTTTCCTAAGGCAGAAAGTTCAGTTGTGATAAATTCATTTACAGCCTTGGGCACACACACCTTCTGGATAAATGTGCTCACACTACCGTAATATGAGTTCATCTAACATTCTAACAATGTTATTCAGCTCTGTGGTGTGAACTTAGTATAAATCGTCATTTTATAGAGTTAGTTTCTCTTATACACCTAAGAGAAAGTGTATCTCCCTGGCAAACAGCTGTTTGTGAAGGCAACAATGAAGACCCACTTGCCAGGGATACACTGAAGTCATTATTAGATACGGTGACCAAGAGAGCAAAGAGAAATGAAGAGAGAGAAATTATTTTTTACTTTATCTCAGTGACAACTCGTTGCATTCTGATGCTTTGGCAGTATTGATCGTGCAGGTTATAATAACAAAGAATATCGATTTTATGCAAAATTGAATGGAGACTAAATGGAGAGAGTGACATTGAAATGTAAGCAAGAAACTCAAGTTGAAGTAGACAGAGAATGAAGGAAGCTCAAGCTTAATGCCTGCAAAGGAGGAAAAAAAGCCTGACATCCACTTAAAGCTCAGATACTCATTATCACAACTTCTCTTTGTCTTCCAATGTACCCAACCTATAGACCGTAAGGAATTGCAGCTGATCTCGCACCTCTTACATGTAATCATGTGTACATCTGTGTCCACGTGCATATACACACATTGTGTGCACTCGCATGTTCACTGGCGCATGTGTGGGGATAAGTTATGTGCTAATTATCCCAGTTTCAATTAAGCCAGATTACTTTCCAAAAGCAAGGATGCATGACAGCTCAATATTATGTAATTGACCATTGGTGTAAGTGTGATTGTGTGTGTGTTAGTGAGTGAGTGAGTGAGTGAGTGAGTGAGTGAGTGAGTGAGTGAGGGAGTGAGGGAGTGAGTGAGTGAGTGAGTGAGTGAGTGAGTGAGGGAGTGAGTGAGTGAGTGAGGGAGCGTGCGTGCGTGTGTGCGAGTGTGTGTGTGTGTGTGAGTGAGTGAGTGTGTGTGTGTGTGTGTGTGTGTGTGTGTGTTTGTTTGTGTGTGAGAGTGAGTGAGTGTGTGAGTGAGTGAATGAGTGTGTGTGTGTGTGTGTGTGTGTGTGTGTGTGTGTGTGTGTGTGTGTGTGAGTGAGTGTGTGTGTGTGTGTGTGTGTGTGTGTGTGTGTGTGTGTGTGTGTGTGTGTGTGTGTGTGTGTGTGTGAATGAGTGAGTGAGTGTGTGTGTGTCTGTGTGTGTGTGTGTGTGTGTGTGTGTGTGTGTGTGTGTGTGTGTGTGTGTGTGTGTGTGTGTGTGTGTGTGTGTGTGTGTGTGTGTGTGTGTGTGTGTGTGTGTGTGTGTGTGTGTGTGTGTGTGTGTGTGTGTGTGTGTGAATGAGTGTGTGTGTCTGTGTGTGTGTGTGTGTGTGTGTGTGTGTGTGTGTGTGTGTGTGTGTGTGTGTGTGTGTGTGTGTGTGTGTGTGTGTGTGTGTGTGTGTGTGTGTGTGTGTGTGTGTGTGTGTGTGTGTGTGTGTGAGTGAATGAGTGAGTGAAAGAAATAACAATATGTGTGGCAAAGATTTGCAAAGGCCTCCAGAAAGAAACAGAGATCAACAGCAACAGAAAAACTGTAAGGAAGTTAGTTTGTTTACAGTCCCTGACGTAAAAGTAAATCTTCATCTCAGGATGTTTATGTAATTCTTCTGTGTTGTGCTCTCTCCTGTCTGAGCAGACGTCTTGTCCTTGCCAGATAAAATCCAGATTATAGTAAAAGAGCAATGTATCTTTTTGCCACGATGTAAATCACTGAACAAAGGTGATTTACAATAGAGCTTCCGAGATTAATGCCACACACCCTCTCTCTGCCCACCATTGTGTTACGCTATCACAGCATAATGCCTTGATCCTCTATCGCTAATTATTAAGTCATCAAACTTTATATTCAGCTCCAAAACCAGCCACTTCAATTATTCACACAACAAAAAGGATCACCCAACAATTGCACAGTAATTTCAATGAGATCTGTTTCATTGCATAGCTAATTTATCCCTCTCACACATCAATAATGCACATAAACAATTCCAGCTTCAAGGACATACTATAACCAGTATTTGTTACGAACTTTCTAAAAGCTATCATGGTGAAGTAAGTACTGTGAAAAGAGAGAGTCATTTAAAAAGAGAGTGATAAACAGAGGTTACATTTGAAGACAATGTGATGCAGTAATGACTAAAGGACGACCTAACAGTCTGTTATGGAAGACGAGAAGTGACTTTAATCTTTCTTACTGGAGTGGGACGGTCATTCACCTCTTGGAGAGCCAAGAGTTGAAATTGGTTGGAGTAACGACCAAGATTAGAGCATTTTTATAACACTGCAATGGAACCAAAGTCTGTCACAGTCTTGTTTTTGGCTCTGGCGACCTGCTGTGACCAATGGCAGCCCTTAAAAACGAGCAGCAGTGATGGTAAGAGCAGATGAGTCTGGGTGCCGACGGGTAATCAATCATCCTCACTGCTGAGATGGGAGCAGGTTCCACTGCAGTGATCCCAAGGCAGTGACGAGGAGGGAGGAGAGGGGAAGAGACACCAGGGTGGCAGCAGAGAGGAGTTTAGTGAGATAAAGTGCAACAGAGTGGAAAAGACAAAGGTGAAGTTTGATCACGTTCCTACCAGGCAGGGAACCGAGACCTGACCCAGAGGTGGGGGGCGGGGGGCTGCGTTTTGTGAAGGAAATTGAATTGTTTCTTGTTCTCTGAACAGCTGGTGGATTATTTTGCTTTGCAAACACTTTGATTACAGCTTTTGTCTGTTACAGCCAGCGATTTGAGCCAGCTATTCATCACCTGTCAGACTGTCAGCTGTACGGGGTCTTGATGACTATGATCAGGTGGGAGTTAAAATGACTTATGTCAAATATGGGGTATGTATTAACTGTTAGCGGCCGTAACTGCATAGATTTAGATGTATTGCCGCACATAGCAACATACATATATAGGTCTATAGCAAGATAATGATATAGACAGTACGCTAAATCTTCATGGAGACATTATTATGCTCACAACAGTGTCATCGAGGCAGATCAGGGCTGCTACTGTTGCAGAAGGGACCAAACTCCTACTAAAGCGAGTCTTTCTTATATAAATCTGTGCCTAGGCAGCTCTTTAGTGTCCATAGTATCCGACACGGTCAAAAAACACATTGTTGGAACTAGTTCTGTTCTAACATACTTTATTTTCTATTTTATTTTTATTTAACCAGGCAAGTCATTAAGAATAAATTCTTATTTACAATTGCATCCTGGCCTCTTGAGAGAGAGGGGTAGGGACTAAATAAGAAATGTCAAATCTGTCTAAGCAGACAGCATCACACATCCAACATTTCCAACACATCCACTACTTACATACAATCATAACAAGCATTACATGTGACAACAAACATTACATAAATGACATACAATGTAGCACACAAGCATCAGACAACACAACAAGAGAACAAGAGTAGCATACACAAGCAGCAAGACAAACAGGAAAAGCAAAACAGCAGCAACAAGATAACAAAAATATACATGAGACAACAGTTAGATAAAGGTGAAGGTGAGGGAATATTAGTGGGTCGGGAAACAGCTGCATGATTCAGCGAGCATCCATAATAGATACAATGCCTGACACATTATAACATATTGAAACATGGAAAATGTGCAAATGTCAGAGCAGAGACTCCCCTGTGAAAGAGGGCGAAGCAAAAATGTGAAGTAACTCAGTTGGTGGCAAAGAGCACCAATCTTGTAGAAAATGAATGGGCTGTCAATTTAAAGAAGGATATTGGACAACAAAGGAGTAAAGTTTGCGTACCTTCAGCTTGAACTGCTGTCGAAAGGAGGCAAGTTTCTGCTGACTTCTCCTCCTACCTCGTGCTTCCCCCACTGTCTCTCCCCTGATATTACTGAGGTATTTTGGAGTGTTGAAAAATCACATCAACACCCAACTCCGCTGAGTTGCTGACGTACTTTCTTTACGGTTTGCTGTATATTGGTGCTAAAGCACATTCAAATTTGATCTTGTGTGCACCAAAAGAGGTCCACAGCATCTGTACTTTTCGGAACTTGACTATGGAGAAAATATCACTGGACTAAATGAGTCTCTAAAAAAAAACATGTCGGCTGTGTAGACCTCCCATAAGTCACAACATACATCAGCCTTAGTACATGGATTGTTTGTCCACTATATATTGAATTTGTGTAGTTTTATAGGTGGTGTATTACAAATCAAGGCTGCATAACCTTCTAAAAGATCAGGTGATTAAATAAAAACACATGATGACCGGGGGCTGAGACTGTCACTAGAAATTAAGCCTTATTTTTTCCCCTGAATGCTGTGTTGCTGTTAGCACCCATTACCTGGCCCTGAAATGTGTCAAGATAGCTTTTTTTCTATGAATATTTGATTGCACAACCGCTGTCATTCAAGAAAGTTTGCAATTTTAAATAGCTGTCACGGTGAAATGAATAAATGAAACATTTAGACGGACAAACGCAGCACATCAGTGCTGTTTAAGTGTGCATGCTCACCAGAACTAAAAAAAAGAAAACATTTCCCCCTATGCTGTCTGTACTGTATACATCAGCAAATACGTGTTTGTCTTTTAATCTCAGGCAAGCGCTTATTGAAGTGAACTTAATTAGAAACAGGTTGCAGCAGGAAACATTTCACAGCAGCATGGTTGCCCAGTGGGCGTGGCTGAGTCAGACGTCTAACTGCTATCGATGGGAGAAGCAGCACTGACCTTTTAGTTACTCAGTGGGTGGGGAAGAGTTGTTAAAGTTCACATGGATGACTCCTCACTGCAGCTGGTAAATAAGACTACATGTCATTTATTGATTTTATGGTCAAAAGCACAACAACCAATAGTGTGTGGTTTTAGCCTTGCTTGCTGCTTTAAGGATGGAATGTTAATCGGTTCACCGCTTTAGCCTAAATATCTCAAAAACCATCAGATGGGTTGCCATGGAATTTTGAATAGACATCCATGGTTCCCAGAGGATGAATCCAATTGATTTAAGTGATTCCCTGACTTTTCCACTTGAGCCACTAACAGGTAAGGTTTTTACTTATCCTGTGAAATATCTGAAACATCTACTGGACAGATTGGTACAGAATGTGGTACAGACATTCAAGGTTCCGAGAGAATAGATACGGCTTACTGTGATGATCTCCTAGTCTCGCATTGCCAGACCTTACTCCACAGCGCTGCAGAGGAGGGTCTGGCGAGTCCACACAGCATTCCAGGATGGAAGAAAAATGTGCTCTGGTTTATTTGCATTTCTTTAAACCAATCACAATCATCTTGGGCGGTGCTAAGCGCCGTACGGAGCAACGGCGCCTCTGCTAAATAGCCTCGGGAAGGAAATTGTTTTGGTGGAACATGTGTACGTTCAAAAGCTGTTATAGTAGTGCTGCAGAAAACACATTTTGGACAGATAGTCTAGCTAACTGTCTGGATTTACCCTGCAGAGATCTGAGAAAAGGTTAACCATAGTTTTTACCGTACAATTTGCGTCGGTAACGGAGCAATCCCGGAAGTGGAAAGTCATGGATATAGACTAGTGCTCCCCTGACTTTTCTTGGCTTTGCAATATTAACACTACAAGGTTAAAGTAAGCAGAAATATCCTATTCCAAATGATGCATACCTGCTTAATTTAAAGAACAAACACAGCACTTTATGATGTAGGAGATTACCCAAACCTGCTAAATCTGTATAACGCATTATCTGTGTTTGCAGGAATGCACTCGATACATATGCAAACAAAGCTTCTTCAGCAGACAAGAGAAGGAGCAGAACGTGCCTGTGAATGTCTTCACATTATCAGATTGTTTTCATGGCAGATTGTATTCATGGCGGGTATAAGATGGAATTCCTGGATATGTTGCAATTTTTGCTGTGCTACTATCTGCAACTAAATGATTACTGGCTGCATCCGCTGCCCGGACACAGTCACGAGCTAAGAGAGCTCAAGGAAATAAGTAGAGGGAAAACACACTGAGGTTTATTCAACATATCAGCAGTCAGGTAATCCAACTGGCAGTGGAATAAGAAGATTAGCAATACATATTGATGAGTGTGAACTCACATGAAATATTGCTGAGGCGTCTGTGCTGAGTTTAGCTATGAAGATGGACAAGCTCCAGATCAGGGAATTAATATTGCCGGATGGAAAGGTGGCAGTCGGAGTTAGCTTTTTTTTCAAATGTTCTAACCCCTTATTCACCTTGACATGTTTAAGCATATCATAAAGGTGTATTTGAAAAACATGCATTAATAAAATACTTTTGTGTTTCAGAGAAAAATCCTTGCAACTGCATCTTGATTGTTGCAAGACACGTTTGCCAAAGGCCACCCTGTTTACTGGTGCATCACAGATGTGTCTGCACCCAAACAGCCTGGGATGAAATGGGCTTCAATTAGTAATAATGAAACCCGGGAGTCGGAGCACCTTTTGTGGATCTTTAATTACAAAATTCATGCAGATGTAATACTCATAGATCACTTCAAAGTGAGAACGATGACAGAGAAAACAAGACAAGGCATAATAATTTGATATTAGAGCTTGCAAAAAATATTTAGCACATTCTTAAACAACCTTTGAGGATGCAGTTATGTGTGAGATGTTAAAAGGAAGACAATGAGGCTACAGGGTGCTAAAAAAAGGAGAAAAAAAATTCAAGCTGATTCATAGACAGGAAATAATCTGTAAATCACTGTTATGATTCATGCATATTTATAGAATCCTCATAAGCAGTAAAAATCCTGGGCCTGAATGTAGAGCCAGTACTGTACATCTTCTGCTTTATACATTACTGAACCTAGGTGTTCCAAGCAGCCAGAACCCCTTTGCCAAGCCTGAAGGCATCGTCATTCACTCGTTCTTCACAAAGCCCCTTAGATGGATAAGAGGCATGCCGGCCTAGATGGAAATGACTGGATAAACAAACCTATCTCTTCCTGTTTGCTAAGCAAAAGGAAGGAATCATCTACAGCTAACAAAGCTCTCTCCATTAGGAAATGACCCAAGGCCGAGCTAAATAAGAGACATTCAGAGCAGGTTTGATGTCTCATAGCCTATTACTCTACAGTAACCTCCTTGAAGGGTAGGCACGGTGGAAATGGTCTTATTTCTGAACAGTTTTGTAAGAAAAGCCATTATAGCAGAGCAACAACAAGGAGGCTGATGGAGTGGAACTGTAGCTCATTACCACTGATACAGTAGTAACCAAGGCAACAAGTAAACATCATCCACAATTAATGCACAATTAATCAGTAATAATAACAATTGTCTCCATATTTTGCATATGAGTGCTGCATGTGTATAAACTATTGTGTAAAAAGCTGGGAAACTCTTTCATTAGAATTAAATCCAGTCTTGTGCACATTGGTGGTCTCTGAGGAAAATTTGTAGAGCAATTACAGCTTGTAATGACCACCAGCCTTCATGCCATTGACCTAGCTGGTGGGATGAATAGATTGCCAAGTGTTTTTTTGTTTTTTTACTTACTGTGTATTTGCAAATCCAAGGCAATATGTTTTATTGCCCTAAGGACATAAAGAGGGGTCAAGTAATTTTCTAACTTCGTTACCTTTCCAGGAGAACACAGCGAACATGATCTGCCAAGTTTATTCCAGCAATGTCACTTTCTCAGTTTCATACCTCATACCTGAAAGCTGCCCAGTATGGGCACAGTCCCTCCCTTTAACCGTAGCCAAAATGCAACCTAGGGTCTTTTTTGTGAACGTACCCGAGTCAAACTTTCGTTTAAAAGCATAATTAGGACGGAAACACCACTTTTAAGATTTACCGTATTTTCGTTTTTCGGTCAAATGGCCTTTTGTATGGGAGAACTAGGGGCACTACTATGATAGCATCAAAATCACTATTTTTAAAACATTAAGAAGGCTCGACACAACATGAAACTTTGCTCCAAGTATCACCAGGGGCTCTACACATGAACTGGAGCATTGAGAACATTGTTTGTGTATACAGAGTTTACTAAAAAGAAAGGTTTTGAACGACTGACTTTATCAGTTGTTGTTTACGCTATCAGCCATCTTGTCAGTCAAAAAGTGTCGATCTCCGAATGCGAATGAATGGACTCCATAAGAGGACATGTCATTCTTATATGAGGCTCCTTTTTCAACTACAAGGTCAATATTGTTTATTGTTGTTCTACAGCCATGACATAATGTGACTAAACCTCTGCATTATCATCTTACGCGTCACACTCTTTTGTTATGGTGGCCATTTCAGTAGATTTTCTCATTAACATTACTGTCAATTTGGGAGCTTGCATGCTACCACTCCTTCATCTCAAATGCCTTGAAAAGGCTGTCGTTTGCACAATTTCACAAATAATCACCGGGACCGAAAGGATGTTTGAGTCGGGTATGGCTTCAGCCTGGAGACCCGCCGTCTCATGCCCTCCTGGCTGGTGCTGTCCGGCGCGAGCTTCGACTTTTCAAAATAAAAGCTTGCGTTTGGTCCGCTATGTTTTTGTATGGTGTTTTGGATGTTTTGAACTAAAAAGTACAGCAATCATGCTAATGAATACAATTATTTTTTCAGCAGATGTCTTAGTTACACACAAATGTGCACACGGGTCACACACACAGGCTTTCTTTTTATAACCTCTGAGTTAGAGCCTTACTGTCATTTTCACAGCTAAGTTTTGATAATTTCACTGGTTAACACTATTTCAGCCATAGAGGAACCAGTCAGTGTTATCTGTTGTGTTAATTGAAAGCAGCTATAGTCAAATAATTCATATTAAGAGTGGATCACATCACTACTTGTATGCCAAAGTTGTCGCTTGTAGTGATGACTCCACAGATAAATACTACACTGTTTATTCATTTACTCTTGACTTGGGAACCGGAGGGTTGTCTGTTCATATCCCTGTACGGACCAAGTACGAGTGTGGACTAGTAGCTGTAGTGGTGCCAAGGTTCCCTTGACATCTCTCCATTAATGCACGTGTATAGGTCAATTTTGCATGTGTGTGTATTACGGACCTGTATGTTGAATGTGTAAAAACTAAATTATTTCCTCTCGGGGATAATAAATCTATAAAGTCTTCTTCTTCTTCAACTCATCAACTCAAAAGGTGAAAATACATATGTGTTATGTTTCTACACAGGGCCATGGATACGGATTGCTAAGCCTATCATGATTGACAGGTCGGTTTGTAGCCACGCCCTAAAGCATCCTCTGCTTTATAGTCAATTCTAAAATAAAAGGGACCATAATTTACAAAATAGCGATTGAGACCATTAACTCATTATGAAAATGTTTACTGAGGTAATAAATCAAGTGAGAAGTAGGGTCATTTTCCCATAGACTTCTATAGAAACAGAGTTCTGTTTGCAACCAGGGGAGTTGCCCCCCTTCTGGAAATTAGATAGAATGCAGGTTTAAGGCACTTGCGCATTGGCTTCACTTTTCAGGCCCGGAAGGTTTGTCCATTATTATTATTATACAGTCTATGTTTTATACCTTGTGCCCCTGGCCCCAAATGGACAAAACAATCTGTGCAGGATTAAGATGAAAACCTGCATGCTGGTTGTTGCCATTTCATGAGCTCTTGTAAGCAAGCAGTAAAGTGATGGAGTCGGAAAATGGGACTTGCATTGTTTCAGAGCCTTATCTAATACCATGCAGGGGAGAGTCTAGAAGAGCAACAGTTCTACCATTACCTTTGAGTGTACATCAGCAACAAATAGGACAGCAATGACAGCACTAATCAGGAAAGAAAAGAGGAGACTCGTAACCGATTTATTGTAGTGGCAAGCAGCATAATGCTTTAACAGAGATGATACAGGCAGTACAAAGAGTTGGGGAAGTAGGCCAAGAGTACGCATCCCAAATGCAACATCTGAAATGCTGGGGCAAATTCAAATTGATTTGTTAAAAAGAACCACATCACACACAACAACAAAACTGTCTTCCAGACACACATATGTTCCCACTAAATGAGTAAGCGACGTAAAGTGACTTTATTTATATAATATATAATGGTACTGATACATTCACATCCTTTAATCCTTTGTACAGTATAACAAAAATCTGAGACAAACAACCAAATTCACCTCACTGTGAACTCATCCCTCATTGGCTTGTTTCCATTCTTGACATAAAAATGTCCCCATGCACTACGTGAGTTGTTCTAAGATGTTGAATTAATATTAGACAGTATCAGATTGGCTCATCTGTCTTAAAATGTACTGGGAAGGTTAAGTTTGAATCTGTAAACCTCAAACCAAATCATCTTTCCTGACCATTTGATTCTGACCAAATCTCTGATTTGGATTTCTCAGCTCATTGTTAGGATGGATACATCTGTGAATTAGGTAGTAGTGTTCACAAAGCGAAAGTCATTTTTCACAAAGTATTTCACAGAGTAGAAGACAACAGCAGCATGAGCATCCTCAAAGTGGTCCTGTATGGCCCATGTGTTTCTACGCCCACTGAAGCCAGGTTGCTGTCAGTCTTGATGGAGAATCGTATCCAGGCCAGCTGTAGTCCCTCTCCTCTTCCGAGCGCCTCATGGGTTTGGCAGAGTGGCAGCGCCAATGCCCATCAGCGCTGAACATCAGTCAGTTCATGCCCCAGATTCACACATCATCTCCACTTCAGAGGGCTGGCCGACTGCTTGTACGTCTGTGTGTGTGAGGCTGTCTGTGTGCATAAAATTAACTAACCGAGGCAATTAGAGATTTCATGAATATCATTTGTGTTTAAAAAAGGCCCAACACAAACAAACCTACAAAAAATTTGCCACTGAATAATGCAGAGGAGATGCAGATATCATTTTTGAGGTGAGAAGGCAATTTCATCCGTAAACTCCTAAGGTTGCTGGTCCATAAACATCCACTTTTTTTCCTCAGTTGCTTCTCCATACATACAAAGACATCATTTCCATCACACAGCTTATACAGTTAATGTTAAAGGACAACTATTGTTTAATTAGGGAAATCACAGACTGATACCAACAGCAGCTACCCACAAAATGGCATGAACAGTTTTTTGAAAATACCCCCAAAAAACTGGAGAAAACCATGGCCTCCTCAGTTGAGGAAAATGCTGTAGATTCTTTGACAAACTTTCACAAGCTCTTCAGAAGAAAGAAAAGTCTGCAATTAATCTGTGATTCATCAACTGGAACCAGGCAAAGGGACTGGAAACCAATTAAATAGATGAAATGAATAAATAAGGAAAGGAGGGAGACACTTTAAATATTCATCCTGTCTGTTGAGTCCCTTTGCTCAACACATCTCTGCTTAGAACTGATGTGTAGCTTTCATTGGCGATCTTAAAATATATTTATTGAATGCCATCTTTGCTTTTCTCTTCTACAGCAACAGTGACTGAAAAAACAAAGAGAATTTGTCTTTAATTCACCATGAAAATAGTTTTGGAAACGTAAAGGTGTTTTTCATGATATTTACCTTGACCTTTAAGAGAGAGAGAGAGAGAGAGAGAGAGAGAGAGAGAGAGAGAGAGAGAGAGAGGCACTTTTCTTTTAGGGATGGATATTTTTTAGACATTTATTTGTGCCTCAGGCAAGATGAGGCGTTGTAGTGTGCACATGATTGTTGGTAACATAAAATACAGTACAGTACAAAAGAAATTAAAATAAATCTCTTTATAGGCTCTTTCTAGTCATGTGACTATTAAATACACAGTAGATTCTTAATCACAGTGTTTTTAAGTACACCACCCCCAGACTGTCACTGGGGTAATATTGGACCATTCTGACGTAGGATTTTAAATGTAAAGGATTTGAAAATGTCCAATTAAAGCTATATTTCAACTCTTTTTCGGGCTGATCGGGAAAAAAACATAACCTCCTGTTTAGACAGACTCATTTCACCTCAAAGTGATAGTACACCACCCCACACTGTCACTCGGTTAATATCGGACCATTCTGATGTAGGATTTTAAAAGTTAGGGCTTTGAAAATGTCCAATTAAAGCTATATTTTTACTCTTTTTCAGGGTGCTAATTAAAGCTATATTTAAACTCTTTTTCAGACTGCTCTAAAAATGAAACCTTCTGTTTACAAGGACTTATTTCACCTTAGGGTGATAGCTTTAATTGAACATTTTCAAAGCCTTTAATTTTAAAATCAGAATCAGAATCAGAATGGTCCGATATTACCCGAGTGACAAGTAACTCTCAGCTCAACTGTTTCTGAGGTCGAGTGAATTTATATTGCCCTCTCCAGTAGCTTTTTAACTTTACACGTTACTTGAGGATGCACAAATGCTGAATATGCTCTTATAAATCTAAGTGACTTAGGTGTAAGAAGTTCTAGCAATCATAATTTCATGGATGTGATGATGTGATTGATCCTGATTTGATTCTAAATTGTGTAATCGCTGTAATGCAAATAATTCATAAATATTTTGTGGCATTTATCAACACTTGGGTACTTCCCGCTTGTTCTTTGATAAGATCAACTAGTTGTGCCCTAGACCACACGTAAGCCAATACACACAAAGACACTAAAATATATATAGTTTTGGGTGTAGTACAGTATATTGACTGTAGTTGAAAAGACTCCTGCCATTCCATTTCCTTTCCATTCTATTTTGCTCTTTTAAGGATCATTTTGCCACCTGCCACTTGACCACACCCACCTCACCTGTTGCCTATACATTGTTTATTTATCCTTTGGCTCATCCTTTGCACTCTCTGCCAGCACTCCAATGCATCCTGTGTGCGTCTTCATATGTTAACGTGAGACAAGCTATCCTTTTGATTGTGTTTTTATGCCTTGTCATGATTTACTGTCACTTTGCTAACATATGCACTGCTGACTGGATTCCTTTGTTTGCCAGACATCTGCAATGAGCCATGTGGAGAGATTGTTTGTTTGAATTATCTTTTAAAGCCTGTGCAGTTGTGAGTAGTAAACTCGCATCTCCTTGTATAATTGTTTAATTTATGTGTTGATAGACCACTGTCACTAATTGTATTGTTATCTCTGTTATCCCTTTCTGCAGCACACAGAAAATGCAATGAATCAAAAATCACTTTGAATGATAAGAAAATAAAATACCACTGGTGTTGCATAAAACCGTGCCTTCTCCCTGCTCTTATTCATCACTCCATATCACTGGATGTCTTCTGACTGAGACTCTGTTTGCTCACCAAACCCTCACTCCACCCGAACCATTTCACATCACCCTACAGTTCCTTCAGTAGTTATCAAGGCAGCTCCAAAATCAGTTTCAGTTTCTCAACATATGGCATTTAAAAAACAAAACCAAGAGTCATTCATGGGGTGGTTCACTAGTCACAGGTGAACAAAAAGAACCGGGTATGTCCCCTATGTTAAAAATCCCCCCCTGGCTGCAATGGTACACCTTCCAGTTTTTTTTCTCAACAAAACTTCATTAAGTAAAGTTTCTATTTCTGCAGAATATTGTTTGTGCCCTTACTGTAGGTGGCATTTCCTTTCCCTTTACTTTCTTTTCTTTTTTTCTGAGTTAAATGTTACCTGTCATATTTCAGTGGCTTGTGGTTTTGTTTGCACACAACACTTAGGTCTGCTGCCCTTATACAGTATGGGTTTATTGGGGCGTTTCCCTATGCTATGGCAAATTGGCACGCACGTTCAATTTAAGATCAAATACAATTCATCAACGCACTCAGGCGGGTAAGAAGCGACTTGGCTGTCATTTGCTGAATCTCACATAGGATTCTTACTTTCCTCTTATTGTATTGTGTAGGAACAAATATAAAAGTAAGAAAACATACATGCATGAAGCTTATTGTTGCTTTGAGCATGCACAAATGAATTCCTCAGTTAAAGATATATTTGTTTCTGCTCCCTCACTGGCTGTGGGAGTTAAGCAATTTTACATACAGAAACTGCACCCATCAAAGCAGTATGGTACAAACCAGGGCATGACGTGTATTTAGTGACTGAAAACGTTTTAAAGCCTTTCTACAGGTACAAGGTCTCCTCTCAAACCTATTGTCAGCGCACTGATGAAGTTTGACATGAAGGTTATTTCACTTGTTCACTGTTATAGGCTACTGTCATTAAATACTGTCTCAACCCACAGGTGTAGGATTAGGCTATACGTGTTTAAAGCACAGCATCAAGAGTATGCCACCCTGCATTTCACTGCACATAGGCTACTGTATGAGCAAGTATGTTGTTAGATATCAGTGCTGGGTTTGTTTAAGTGCAAGCTCAGTGTGATAGTGAAAGACAAGAGGATGTTGCAAAGCAGAGATATAACCAGGCACACAGGTTTGTAACCCGCGATGAGCGATTGTATCTGTTGAATTATTGGTGTTTCTCTACTTTTAAGAGGCAGGTGGTGCGACTCCTGACAAAATAATTATACGTTTGAGCTTTGATTTCTCATTCTTTTTAGGGCCGTCCTAACCACTGGCAGACTGGCAAGTGGATGGAAAAAAACACAGACATGCATGAGTGCACAATCACACAAATATATAGTTTATGCCAGGGACGGACTGGGGCTAAAAAACAGCCCTGGACTTTCTCCCAAATAGGCCCATCATCCGGCCATTCGCCCCTAGCCGTGTACGACAGACACTAGCCAGGATGTCCTGATACTATGCCATAATACTGTAGCCTATCAGACTATCAGACAGGTATTCACAGCAAGTAACATCTCAAAACCAATGATGATAATTGGGGTTGTGTTTATTAGTCATTTGCGGATGGTACCATCTTTACAACTAAACACTCGCTGTAGAGACAGGTTTTTAGGCTTTTGCTGAGGGTGGTAAGCAAAAAATTGTTCCAGGCTGTGACTATCTGACTTGGGCTGTTTGAAATATTGTGATGTAGAGCATCCTGGGACATCCTGGCACTTCCCTGCACTCTACCTGTCATTTTTCGTGCTGCAACTATCTTCAACCTGAATAAACAAATTATTTTAAAGATAGATTATTAGCTATTATTAATATGTGTTGCTTTGTGTTAAAGAATTAGCATTGAATAAGCTATTTAACATTTTGTCAATGTCATATTACACTTTGATTCATATTAAGGCTGTGAAATTAAGAACATTTTGTCTTTCTCTTTCACAAACAACCACCAGGTCTTTGCCAGTTCCACAATAGTAAACGCCAATATGAAAGACAAGGAAAAACTGCACTCTGATGGAAGACAGACAGAAAGTGCAAGCTAGGATTTTTTTTGGTTAAACTTTGGTTAAATTTGGTGAATTATTTAGCCCCCTTCCCTGTTTGTTAGCACGTTTAGAGTGGTACCAATGCATGCCTGATGTTTCCCATTTAATTCAATACCATAGTCTTCATCCTAGCAGCAAAAGTTAGCTCACTACAACCTCTCATATACAACCAAGTGAAATCGCGGTCAACCCGCAATTAATTTCTAACGCGTTTAATGTTTTAAATTAACCTAACAGAAATGATTAAACACGTTAAGTTTGACAGCACTAAATGGCACGTCATTTTCATAATCATGACGCATGTTGATAGCTGACTATGCAATCTGCTAAGATAGGGATAAAGGCAGCCTATTATAATGTGTCCTGCTCCTGACACTTACCAGTAGGCCTACCTCTTGCTGATGTGAAATTAACTGCTGTCTGTCCCTCATCATGACCAGGCTGTGGATTGGTGATAGCCAAGGGGGTAAGCGAGCATCTGGCAAGCGTAGCTCCTATGGCGCCATTTTGATGCTAACAAGCACTCACCCACCGTTAGCATCCCATTGACTGCCATTCATTTTAACGTCACTTTGACAGCGAATAACTTCACATCTGAAGCGTTTAAAGACTCTATTTGTCCATTGTTTATTTCTAAAGAAACACAATGTATAAAAGGCTCCATTACCTTGTATCTGATGTTATGGCTCCGTAGCAGACGTTTTTGTAAAAATAGGCTAACAATTGTGTCATAACCGCGGGACTTACTGTCGTATAGTAGAGGAATTACCGTATAGTACAGGAGAAGCTCCCAGGCAGTTTTGACTTACATTAGCTGTTTTAAGTTTAATTTCTAATGTTGACTAGCATTTTAGTTAGCAATAGTTAGCCTGTGCCTATGTTATCTCACATATACCTACGCTCTCCGTCTCTGCAAGATTCGGAATGATTGAGATTTCTCCTGGCTCAGCTACCAGAAGACTTCCAACTTTCAGACAGGTTGCTCACATCACATCTACGTCGTCTCTCTCAGTTGGAGGCTGCGCAGTAACGCTCAGCCATCACTGGAAAAGTGCTTCTAATATCCTTCACTGGTCTCTGTCCAGAGCAACGGGATCTGTTGTTTCATTTCTTTAACTGTCTATGGTGATAGCCAGACTAGTAGTCCTACTCTTCTTCCTCAGCTTTTT
The DNA here is from genome assembly GCF_031162955.1 of Sander vitreus. NCBI lineage: Eukaryota > Metazoa > Chordata > Actinopteri > Perciformes > Percidae > Sander > Sander vitreus. The sequence goes on along the minus strand of NC_135871.1, from coordinate 9,709,314 downwards.
TTTTTTTTACACGTAGCATATACAGTAAGTGATCGTATTAGCGCCCCTTGCTGTTGGCTGTTAATATCACTTTATTAGACTTTTTTTGTGCCGACAGCTGTCGGTTGGACGGCCGTTCTGGACTTTTCCCGAACACATAGATTGTCAGTCCGTCCCTGGTGTATGCATGGGAGTATGCACAGAGATGTGCATGCTGTATCCTCAGAGTCAGTGTGTCTGTTAATAGGTTGACAGGTAGTCCTGTGGTTTCTAATGCTACTCGAGTCATTCAGCGGGAAAAGACTGTATCTCAGGGCTTTTCTTACAGACGGGCAACTGTAATTGTTAGGGGATCTGTTATTTTCCTTTGCACTGTGATTGTCATAGATCAATAAATTAAAACAGTATGTGGGTTGATGTGGGACAATAGCTAATGCTGTACAGCACAGGGCGAGGACTGATGATTCTCTCCCCCATCACTTACATTGGAATGATGTTAGGAAGGGATCTTTATACGGCCAGTATGAGCAGGTACATTTACTGTACATAAATCAATAACTCTTTCCATGTACATAGGGAATGAGAGTATATTGTTTTAAACCAGACTTTAAAAAATGCAATCTTACCCTTTAACATCAACCTATATAGAAATAGAATAGAAATCTTACAACATTAACTTGTGGCACATAGATTCTTTTAGACATCTTTAATATTGAGCTGATATTGGAAAGGTCATTTTTGTTCTGTTTTTCCCACAGTGAATGCAGCAATGCTGCAGTTGTCTCAGCTGGTGTATTGAATGTTAAAGACATACATCTGAAATCCAATTCTGCTATCCTGTGCTTTTATCATGATTTAAAATACAATATCTTCGCAATTGCTTTATAGGCGTTTAAAAATCGGATTGCCTTAATGGGTTTGTATGGACTTGTATGGATTGGGTTCCACCTCAGCATTACCAGGTCTACCAGCCGGCTTAATGTTGGTCCATAGCGCTTCGTTATCATAAAATATGTATTCATTCAACACTGGGCTTTCTTCTCCTGCTCACTTAAGCTCTTTTTATTCTCTGATGCACACAGATGTGCAAACACACATATTCTGTTGGAGCACATTGGAGATTTCCAATGACCTGCCACATCACATCATTGTGAGAATCTGCTGTAGTGTTTCATATTTACAGCATACTGTATGCACACACCACAAACAGAATCAGAAAGAGGAGTGATCAGGCATGGTGTTTTGATGGAGAGGTTGGTGGAGCTGAGATAACCCCCTCTTCTTCTCTGGGGCATCTTCATCCCACAGGTCTGTAGATAGCAGATACAGGTAAGTCCATATTTCAGTGGTGTCGATTAAACTTTTACCTTCAGTACAGATTTATAGAAACTAATCTGGGAGAGATTATGTCCATAAAAATGACTAATTTTACCAAATGATCTATTCTGAAAATAAGCTACGATGAACATCACTCAGTATCTCAAACACTAACCTGATGATCCAACCTGTAAAGGTGCCAGCCATGTGTCAACTGCAGATAGACATTACCTGCTATCATTTTCTCCCCCTAGACGCATAGTTTTAAAACTGTTGTGCTGTTGGCGGAGTTGGTATCACATTGTCATTTTGAAATGCAGCTCCTAAAATAAATCATCAGTGTTGACAGATTTAATCATTTTCTCAGCAAAATGTTGTTTGACTCCCTGCATGAGGTACAGGAACAGAAAAAAGGTACAACTTAAAACATGCTGTTTGGGTTTTGAGGATCTCAGAGTCATGCAGAAAAACAAGCTGAACATGTGCTAATTTGTTTGATTGTAACACCCAAGTCATATTTCTACTTTTCTTACAAAAATGCATAAAATCTCCAAAAATCACTAGATTTTTCAGTTCTATAACTTTATTACTGCTACTAGATCTAGCCCCTGCTGTAGATCATGTAGTAGAGTATCACATCCCATGTTCATATATAACTAATATTCATCTGACCAATATGATGGCATGTAGATTAGAATTATAGGTTCCAAACTAAGCATGGTTATGTTCTACATAGTCTTGCATTGCCACATCTCCACAGCGCTTGAGTAAGGCCTGGCTACACCGTTTATCTATTCTGGGATAGGGGGGGAAATCGCTTGGCTTACTTGTATTTCTTTAAACCAATGACAAGCTTCCTGGGTGGCGCTACGCCCCAGATGCAGCAAAGGAGCTCTTGCGAAATAGATAGCGGAAATAACGGAAGGGGATGGATATTCGGTGCGTGAGAGACGCGCCGGATGTTAGGCTTTATCGCAGCAATGTACATTCGTTGAGCCAGATTATGTTCTACATGAAAAACAAGTTTCTAACTTCTTAGTCTCTAAGAATGAGCACACAGTGAGGTGCAGGTCATTGTGAATTTGAGTAAAAGTCTGTCAAAATTAAACACGTTGCACACCTTTTTCTCTGTATATTGTTGCCTTCATCAGGGTGTTTCCAGAGGTTGTTTCCAGTTTCTTCAATCTATCAATTAGACTTACCAGTCACCATGAATGTAAGGTATACAGAACAAGATTACAATCATCTACAATCAACAGAATACAATATTGACTCTAAATCATAGACTGTTAGTCTATGCTCTAAATTCAATAAATAGAATAAATAATAAAATATATACAATATTTTTAAATGTGTAAACAGATTGATTGTCCATTTTTCAATACAAAATAGCAAATTTTGTACTCAACCACAGTATACTCAAATCTCCTCTATCTCTTATACAGCAGAGATTCCATAAAACTTTACAAAAATGGCTTCAAATCTAGTTCCTTAATTAATTTAAGCCCAAAGGATGTCTCCGAAATCCAAAATCCCTCCCTTTTTTAGAGCAACTTCTCTACATCTCCCTTTTGATTTTATAAAGATATCTTCTTTATTTCTATATATTTAAAGGATGATAGTGGGGTATTTATTTCCATTAAGTTCTCTCGTGCAGTACGTATACCGTATGTTCTGCTATTCTCTGTTTAAGTTCCAGTATGTTTTTCTTATATATCCTAATCAAAGGTAGCCAAACATGTTTGGGGAATTAGGCATGGCATAAAAAGAACTACTTTAAACCAAAACCTATAACACTTTCCAGATTTCTCCCCCAATCTATCAGATCCACTGGACTGTGTATTTGCGATTTACTGTTCAGTATATGTTAGCAACCAGCTGACGCAGCCATGGCAGTGCTTTCTCTTCAGAGTCCCTGCAGGCTCAGACACTCTTCTGGTCTTCCACTTCTTAAAAGTCCTCACAACTAGGTCAGTAGCTGTTAGCATAATGCAATTCACCTGTAGCGGCTGTACCTGGTGCAGAGCAGATACTTTTTGTAATCCTTTAGCTCTCCTCCAGTGAAGCTCCCAGTTGCTTTAGCTTTAGAGAACATTGTATGCAGTGTTGACAATATTGGCTTACTGCAGTAGTGCATCACAATGTTACCATGGAGATTATACTTATTAATTTTCATTATTTTTAATGACTGACTCCTTTCCTTGAACAGCCCACTGCATACGGACATCTTTGTAGAGGAAGCTTCCTGTCTAGTGGTTGACAGGCTGCCTTAGAGCCATTTAATGGGTGAAAAACTCATTTAACACCAGCTCATAAAAAAAAGATTTTTCCAGCATGTTTAGATGAGTTATCTCTTCATTATATCACTGGTTACCAACCACATTGAAGCATTTACTTCATGATGAAAAAGCCCTAAATGCCACCAGTTTGTGAAACCTTTTAAAAGTTTTACACCTTGGAAAGTTTTGTGAAAGGTTAGAAGTGCCAAACATCCGAGTTTAGCTGTGCTGACAGTGCAGACTGGGTTTGTTCTCTCGGTGTGTCACTTAGCTCTTCTCACACCTCAGCCATCAGTAACGCCCATGAAAAAGCAAAAGCAAAGAAGAGCATAAAACAATGACATCCAGAGTGAGCCTAAGCCTGCCGATTTAATGGGGGATATCCACTTTATGCATAACTGCCATAGCTGAGATTGAAACTTCTTAACTTCAGCAGCACGAATTTCAAACATTTCACATCTTGTTTTACAGTCTGAGAAACACCGCTTGCCCCTCATTGAGTAGTTATTCGTTTTGTATGAAAGGCTATTTCAACATTCACTGTTTTCACATTTACACAGGTCTGTGAAGGAAATGTGTGGGAGTGAATTCAACAACAGAATGCAGTAGAAGTTCAACAGACAGGGAGGAGGCAATGTGAAAGTAATGGAATCAAACAGAATAATAGGCTTGAATAAAAATGTGTTTCTTCTTTTAAAACCTCTTAAAGTTCACTGTACTGTGTACGGTACACCTTGTGGCTGTGGCGTCGCTGTAACCTCCATTCATAAACGTTTTTATAACTTTAAAGCATTACATCTTCAAAATATACAGCCATGCAACACACCAATTGAAAGCTTAGACTATCAGGATTCCATTAAGCCCACACACAAAGCATAAGATGATTTATAGCAGTTACACAACTGCTACAAAGTTAGAGAGAATAAAACAATACAGCGTAAACAGCGCAGCCCATGTCTAGTGCATCCATACCTTTTTCCTTGTCCCTTTAGCCACTGCGGGGATTTCTTTGCCCAAAATGTTTTTTTCTTAAATCACCAAGAGTCCAAGTAAATGGAATATCCAAGCCATTATATCCAAAACGAGCTGTTCGCCTCACAATCTTGACGTTTCTGGCCGAATCACAACGGAAAATCGCTAAACTGTTTTTCATTTCCGTATTTGTATTGCTTCCTCGCGTCTCTCCTGAGGCTGCTACCACCTTGATGTGGGCGTCACTGTATGCACTTAGGTTTCCATAGAGACCTGGTATAAGCCAATCGGTGCAGGTTTGCCTGTGATACACCAATGGAAAGATGAAGAGTCCTCTGACGCGATCTGAGCCCACGTGTACTCGAGCGACATTTGCTCGGACCAGTTAGATTTAAATGCTATAAGACCCATCTACATTTTTAGCCAATGAGCAGACAAGTCGATAGATACCAAATATGAAATATTGTGTAATATTGAAATTTTAACCCTGTAATGGCTGGAGCTGTGTCAAAGCAAAAACAGGGCCTCCTATAAGCATATGGCACCCTGTGCAATGTATAATTACTTATTTCTATATATTTATGTATATAGTTATTTCAAGTGTGTGTATGATTGATGTGGGTGTTTTATTTTGTACTTTATTGGCTTTGCTTAGCAGGCGCGTTAAAGTCGCTTGACGTCACCCATAGGAATAAAGTGGAGCGCGACGCGACAGAAGCGTCGCACGGCCAGGTGGATCTGCACGGTTAGCCTTCAGGGCTTACTGCCAGTAATCAAGTTAGGTTAACGCAGTGCCGTAGTATAAAAAGCAACGTCTGCATAGGGAGGAGGTCCAAGTGGATGGATCATACAAACACAGGATTTTCACACAGGACATAGCTGTTTGTGTCCAGTGTCAAATCAAAGGTCAGTTATTTATAAAGTTATTTTAACTTACATTACGTACGCAAACCTACGTAACTTAAGTTACCTAAATATCTTAAGTAACTAACATCACCTGCGTAACTACCATCACATACGTACGTTACCCAACAAACCTAACCCAAACCATGATCTTTTCCTAAACCTAACTCATTAAATGTGTTGCCTTACCCTACCCTGCATGTTGAAAAATTACGCCAGAGGGTACCTAGAGTGTTAAACGTGTGATGCCAAGGGGTCCTGACTAAGCCATGTGATGAGTTGGGAGTAGGGTTGGGTATCGTTTGGGTTTTTTCCGATACCGGTGCTAAAATGATACTTTTAAAATGGTGCCGATGCCTAAACGGTGCCTGAACCATTGCCTGAACAGAAATATGATATATTTATAATGTATATAATATAAAATATAAAAAAGGAGCACAAAACGACAGTTGACCACATTAAAGAACGGCTTGTTTATTGCTAAGGCCATATGGTCAAAATTAAATAATTGATTAACAATGTAATAACAATAATTTATAACAATGACTTATTTCACCAGTAAATTGCTGGTAAACGACAAAACAAGTACCAAATGGGAAAAGGGTATTTTACAATAACTTAAAATGCACCACAAGGCTGGCGAGTTTCAAGTAAATGCACCGTCTGTGTTGTTTTCCGACAACGCACTGTTATGTCGCGCTGTTGGAATCCTCTACAGGGAAAGACAGTCACAGTTTACACCGCTTAACGTAAGCTATCAGCATTTTAACCATTGTGTTTAATCCAGCTACTAGCTAACGTTAACGTAGCGTCCCGTGCAGCAATGCTTCTGAAAAAAAAAAAGTCAGGCACCAAAATATTCGTTCTTATTCGGTCTCGTTACTACCGTTTACGTCTGAACCGGTGCCCTATTTGCACCGCGTTTCGGTACCCAACCCTAGTTGGGAGTGAGAATGTGTTGAACCTGCAACTTGGTCTTTAAAGAATAAATCTTTTCATAGAAGAGCATTAGTTCCTTTTTTTCAGTATTACATAAAATGAGTTAAAGTTGGCTGAGCACCAGAAAAGAGTTTTCATAATTAAGCCATTTTCATAATTAATCAACAAGGTTTCCTTTAGAAAATGCCTCTTTTCTTCCATTCAAGTGTTTGTCCTTTGCTAACTTTTGACTATGCCACATTTTTGAATGATGTGGATCAATTCTCTGAGTGAGCCAAACAATAGTGCAATCAGTACTTAGCATTTAAACGAGAGAGCAAGCCTGCCCCTCACTCTGCTGACAATTCCCCAGAACCTTTTCCTTGATGGTTTATACTGAATGTTGCACTTTAAAAGAAAAGGGGTTTGTTATTAATGAGGCAGACATGACGGAACTCACTGAGTTCTGCAATATAGCACAGTACCCCGAGGAATTTGCAGGAGCATGAAAGGTACATCTACAGCTGTCTGTTCATTGCTATTGATCTATTACGAATGGGAGCATCTACTTAGGCTGTGATTCATGCTGAATCTATTGTGCATGCTGCCTTACATATATACAGTTTTTATAATACCTTTCAAAAAGTATACAGGAAGAGCTTTTTCAACCCATATGATGTTGAATACAATTCATATTATTTTCTTAATGCTGTCAGTATATCAGTGCATAAACCTGCAGACCTGTACAGAACCCTTTAATGGAAATCTGCATCTACAGCATGTTTGAAGATCTGATTCTGTTTTTCCATTTCAGAGTAAGACCTGTGAAGAAGTTAGACCAAGTCATAGACCCAAGAACAGAAAAACATGTCTTTGCCCAAAAGCCATCATTTAGAAAGAGTCACTAATGTGCCTTGTGTAATCTAAAGATGTGAATGGCATATCCACTGTACTTCTGGGGAGCCTTGGATGTTCTAATATCAGTTATAGCTCCACCGAAGAGACTTCTAACAGATAAGTCTCACATTCCTTGGCTGATCCATTAATTATGAGCCAATCCGAAGACTCCTTTATTTGCCACATTCTTCAGAATCCAGATCCATTCATTATTCAGGAATGTCGCATTTTGTCAAAAAAGCAATACCAAATTAGAGGAGTAGGGGAGAAAAAAGGTATTCATTATTTATGTTGTTATGAAACAATTCCATAAAATGGTTACATTATTACTTACTGCAGTAGGAAACAGGGACAAAACTATGGTTAAAGTTGAACTTGATTAGTCCCAAAAACGTTATCTAAAATGTTATCTAAAAATTACACAGTCTAGCTGTGACAAAAAAACATTTGGCAGAAAAACTTTGTCAAAACCTAAAGGTGCACTCTAGGGCTGCAGCTATCGATTATTTTAGGAATCGAGTATTCTACCGATTATTCCATCGTTTAATTTCAGATAAGAAATACATTTGCTTTTTTGAAGAGCAGTAAATACACAAAAGATAATGGTTTCCTTTTAAGAAAAAGCTACATTTATATTGCTTGAATTGCATTCAATAAAAACTAAACCCATTTAGTTCCATATTACATTGTTTTAAAACATTTTCTGAAATGCAAAAACAACATAAATGAAATGATAATAGTAATAATACATAAACATTGTCTTGCAGAACTACAAGTTTCAACCTTACTACAGCTCAGACATAATTTAAGCCATAACTGTCTTCTTAGAAGGCTTTGTGGCATTTGTAGGAGGCAAAACGAGTGAACAGGAAGGTTGGAACAAGAGTTCATGCATTATTCCCTGAGTGCTTTTACAAGCCAACAGGTTATGACAGTTATTCATGAGAATACACCTCCTTGCAGTAAATGCCTCTCTACCTCTCTGTGTGTGTGTGTGTGTGTGTGTGTGTGTGTGTGTGTGTGTGTGTGTGTGTGTGTGTGTGTGTGTGTGTGTGTGCGTGCATGCGTGTGTGCATTTAACTATCAAATAACTAATAACAATAACGTGAATGAAGTTCAGGCTTTCACGAATTTACTGCATCATTTCATTTTCTGTGGTTATTTACTTAAGAAAAACTTTCCAGATAGAGTAGGTCTAGACCACACTCTACAATTTACATAAACCCAACAATTCTCCCAAGAGCAAGCATTTGGTGTGACGGCTATGAGCTATACTACACTCCCTCTTTTACTAATTCATTACTCCCTATATAATAGACACTCAGCAGTTCACTCTATAGTGAGCAGTAAATTAAGATTTTATACACTCATGAATAATCCCTTTTTGTGTTTTAACAAACAACGTCATAGTACTGAAATAGCACTTTTACGAGTTTTGAATGATCTTCTTGTAACTGTAGACTCAGGGAGCTCCGCCATTCTGGTGCTTTTAGACCTGACCGCTGCCTTTGACATGGTGGATCATTGGATTCCCTTGGAGTGCCTAGAACAGTGCGTTGGCATTAAAGGTTATGACCTGAAATAGTTTGCTTCGTACCTGACAGATAGGAGTTTTTCTGCCCACCTAGGGGATTACTCCCCGACCACGGCACCTCTAACCTGTGGGGTCCCCCAAGGCTCCATTCTGGGCCCTGCTCTTTTCTCACTATATATGTTGCCCATTTTTAAGAAACTATATTATAGTTTATAGTTCTATGTTATAGAAACTAATATTGCTTTTCACTGTTTTGCCAATGATGTGCAAATCTATTTGCCGATAAAAACTACAATTACTGTGAAGATTCTGCGCAGCTTGTGTTAGACTGCTTAAAGGACATAAAATGGATGGCTTTTAACTTTCTCAATTTAAGTGAAAGTAAGACTGAGATTCTTATGTGGGTGATCCTGTTAGTGCCTTGGGCCCTTTAGTGTTGTGGTTATTGTATTCTGTGGTTTGTGTAGATTTTGTTGTGTATAGTTCTGTTCCCTGTTTTGTATTATGTTCCGTTTCCTGTTTTATTTTGATAGTCGGTTTTCTGTCTTGTCATGTCGAGTTTTACTTCCTGTGTTTTCCCGCCTTTGTTGATTACCCTGTCTCTCCTAATATGTTTCACCTGCTGTGTCACCTGCCCCTCGTTACCTCATTACCCAGTGTATTTAGCCCTTGTGTTTCCATTGTCTTTTGTCAGAGCGTTTTGTGTCTGTTTGTGTTCCTGTGCTGTCAGTTTGTTCCTGTATCCTGTCTGCGTGTGTAGCCTGGGCCTTTGTTTTGGATTCCTCCCTGCTTTAGTTTTGTAAGTTTTCCCTCAGAGGTTTTCCTTGTGTTTTTCCAGTCTTTGTGCGGCCATTTTTTGTCTTGTCTTCAAGGCTTTAAATGGTTTCAGCCCTTTGAATCTGGTTGAACTTTTACATTGCCATACACTAGTCACAACACTAAGGTCAACCAACCACTTGCTTTTGGATGCCCCAAAAACTAGGCTAAAAAGTAAAGGGATCAAGCTTTTGCGGTGGGTGCTCCCGTCCTCTGGAATAGCCTTCCATTGTGGGTGGGTGGGTGGGTGGGTGGATGGATGGATGTTAGACACCTTTTTACTCGGGCTTTTGGCCCTAGCTGAGTGTGGGTGTTGAATGTCTTAATGTGTTTTTGTTTATTTTATTTGTAACTATTTTGACGTGATTATTTTGTATATAACATTCTGTCTTGTTCAGCACTTTGGTCAACCAGAGTTGTTTAAATGTGTTGTATAAATATGACATTGACCCCCAAAACTTTACGGAAGTGCAATACTAAATTGCTGGAGTGGAGTACCCCTTTATCTACACAAGATGTTTACCAGGAAAACATTTGTAAGCGCAGCTAAGCCCTTGCAACAAAGCAGCAGCGCTTACAAATACATTTGCTGTGCACAGTTACAAGGCTCTTTTTACAACATCTAATCACCATGCTACGATCCTTATTTCCTGATGTGAACTAATGTAACCGCAGGCTCATGACCTCTCTATTTAAATACCAATTTGAAAACACTGAGTATGAGAGTATTACATGCAGCATCTTAAGAGTAACAACCTTATTGATCTATGGTGTCTTTGTCTTGCTATAACAGGGACCATTTTTAACAAGGCCATGAGGCTTAAAAGCCTGAATGAAACATTCAGCGACTCAATTTTCAGCCCTTTGAAAGAATTTATTTCAAACCAAATTATCTGCAGTTTTGATGTAATGCATTGGGAGCATGTGGTCATTTTGCCAAAATCAAGTTAACTGGTCTACTCTAATTAGTTCTTAAAGTACATATGACTAAACATGCCCACTAACAGTCTACAGCCATGCGGCTGCTCTGTGATGCTGTAGCCTATGCTTAGGCATAGGGGTTCCTTAAGCTAAATGCTAATGTCAACATGCTCTCATACTGATGTTTAGCAGGTAGGCCATCATGTTTACCACGTTCCCCATCATAGTTAAGTGTTTTAGCACAGTGCTAAGCACTCAACTGAAGTACAGCTGAGGCTGATGGTTACAATACTTTACCAATGTATTGGAAAATATAAAACTTCAACATCATTATGCCCACATGATTAGAGTAGCAGCTAATCTTTATCAGGTGCACCACCTTAGACATATTTCAATGTCAGAAAAGGAAAACCAGGCAAATGGGGGGCCCCCAAAACATTTTGGGGAAAAAGGGGCCCCTGATGGCCACTCATTTTGGCACATTGTGCAATGACAATTATAAACCCCCTTAAACCTCCCCTATAAGGGCCCCCATTCTTAAGGCTTTTTTTCTAGCTGTGCAATGTGCTAAGAACACCAGCTGTTTCAGAATGTGTGAGTGTGTTACAGAGTTCTATTAAGCATTATTGTGTTATAGCCTAGAAATCTAGACACACCCTAGCGGCAGCAAATGTAATTTGCAACCAGGGGGTCTAGCAGCTCTCTGTTGGCTTGCGAGCTGGAAAAACCAAACTCTGGCCCGGCCAATCACATTGTGTATAGAGTCGGTGGGCGGGCTTATGGCTGCTGCTGCTGGGAACAACGGTCTTTCGAATTGGCTTTGGCCGCGACTCTGGAAGACTTTGAGAAAAGAACAAAAAACGGCAAAGTAATTCTTTAAAAAAAAAGGAGCGCTACCGCAGGTCCTTCATTCCAGCAGCAGTCAGACTCTTTAATGCAACATCATAATGTAGCACTGCTTGCTGTTTCTGCAATATGATCCATCACTGGACAATATTCTGCACTATGCATATTTATTTATCACTCTTTGTTCCCTCCAACTGTGCAATATGCCATATCTATTCATTAATTAATAATAGGGATTAATAGTCTATCTTATCTTAAAAGGAAGATGTGTTCGGAGTTTTGCCGACCGGATACGGCAAAAGTTTAATCTATCATCTAGCTCCGCTACCTTCTTCATTGCTCTGCTTGGTTGTAGCGCTATCCTATTGCGTGCAGAGAGAATTTGAAAGACAACCATTTATCCCGCCCCTCAGATTGAGCCCTGTCAATGGTGAGTTCCCAGACCAACATCTGGATGTGGGTCTGGCTTGTCACGCTAGTGTTGATATTGTGTTAATCTGATTTGTTACATATGTACATATTGCTCCTGTTGTTACATATTGCCTCATTCTTTGTTGTCGTAAATACTCTGTTATACAGATGTTTAGAAATTTAGTCTACGATCACCACTGGGAATTGCATTAGTTTTGCATATATTTGGTAACAAACCAAAGTCTTTGGCAAAATAAAAAATTTGACCTGAAGATGGCGCTGGATGAAAAGTCAGGGGTTCACCAATGTCATTTGAATTCATTTTCTAGACACATGCAATATATGTAGCAAGGCTACAGTTAAGATTTTTCAGTCTGAACCAAAGTGGTGGGCAGACTGACTGAACACTCATTGCCATCTCTAGCATGGCTAAAAAACACTACTCTGAAAAGTTAGTTTTGAAAGTACATGACGGCTAACATACAGACTAAAAAGTAGTGATATAAATAGGAACAAATGTCTTGGAAAAAGTTTCCTCAGCTCTAAGAAGCAACAGCCTGACTAAAACACTGATATACACACATTTATTGGAAACTGTCTAAACAAAATGCAACACAACTGATGCAGAAAGGCACAACACATATTTAGAACAGAGTTACATTCACACACACACACACACACACACACACTCAACTGCCTCAGTAGCACTGTGAAATCTGACAGCAGATCCATTGAAGCATAAATTAATTGGACTGAACTTGGGATACAGCTCATTCAAGGTCTGTGGATGCATTATGTCAGACTATCATTTGCATATAAGGAATAATGTAGAAATACTTATGTTAATAATTCCCATCACAGGAACAAATTAGGCTCCAACGATCACACTTTGACAAGATATATTAGGCTCCTTTGTTTTCTTCACAGACAAATTCCACACAGCTGCAGTCCTTTATTGTACATAAAGTATATAAACGGCAAAACACAGTTCAGAGTTCTCAAGGCCAGACATGCTTATTCATAGAAAAGTCTTTTCTCACAAATGGAACTGGCATGCCATGAACAAAGATTCATAAGTCTTACTTAAGTCTTACTCTTTTTTTTAAATTTTTTTTTTTCTTCAGACATCTATTCATTATAATTGGTAATATTATATAATTCTTGTTTTTTTAGTTACTTTTATACCTTCAGTCCATGGGAAGGTGAAATGAAAGAATCCACAGAATAACAAGCACTGGTTGCCCTTGAGCATATGATTTTAAAAAGAAAAGAAATATGTACTCTAATATAAGATTTTTTTCTCTGTAGAAAATGATTGAACTTTCATGTCAAAATGACGCATTCACCATTTGAAAAAAAGTGACACCTACTGCTAAAAAAGTATGTATAGCACCAAATTAAAACAAATCATGGAATGATTTGAAGGCAAACGTACATCCATTGTGGATAAAGCGAAAATACTGTTACAGACATGACTCCTGAACAACATTTTTTCCAATATACACTGCACCATCTAATAGGATAATACTAAAATGACATACAATACATAATGAAGTACAAACATCAGGCCGCCAAGTCAGGTGAATGCAGGTCAATAGAACACAATGCATCTGTGTCACAATCATTTCATCCCCAAATCTGTCTCAAGGTGTCAAAATCTCACAGTCACAGATCTCAGGGCCGGTGCTGCTGAAAGAAATGTGGAACCAGCCAGGAGGTTACAAGTTTCTCTCCAATCAACTCTCCCATCACAGAGTCTGATGTGCATAACCAGCACCTTTTTCCTTTCTAATGAAAGGTTCATTCTGCGTAAAGTAATTTGTATTGCATCTGTGCGGGACAGGCTTTATCAAAATCTGAACGCAAACGCACACAGAAGCTGCCAATGGGTTGCATTAGTGATAGAGGCTTAATTGTGGCTGATTTGAGTAAATTGTGTTTAATAAAAGAATTTTGAACAGAGAGAAGTTTTTTGTCTGTTTAAGCAAACAGCAGCTGAAGGTATGGCTGTTTCACATAAAATCGTGTGGTCTTTTGACAGTGGAGACAAATGTACAAATAGGCTTGACTAACATTCTGACAAGATAATAAAATAACAAAATAACCTTCTACATTTGGTTTGCTGCTTGTTTCATATCATGCCGTTTTGATGTGCTACGTCCTGTTTTTTGACCCTTCACTTTTTCAGTGCAAATATATAATCGTCGCCTTCCTATGTAGCTTGGTTGGGCAATAGAGGTAAACTGAGATTGCACCTTCCCATTTATGTCACAGCAATGGCAAAAAAAAGACCAAGGCAACAAAATGATCCATCCTTTCAGACAAAACTTGTAAGGCTACAAATTGCTTTGTTGATGTAATCTGGCTGTGTCATATTGTTTGTTTAATAAAGCATAACAGGTTGCATACAACCCAAGCAGGAAAAAAACCTACAAATCTTTGGTGTCTATTGGTTTGTTTAGACGTGATGTCCCTAAATTAAGGCTGGAAATTTTCATAAATAATGGAACATTAATGGATGAATAATACATCACCATCACTGCCCCGGGTTCAGGCCTGTCGTCTCCTGAATGCTAGATTGTCTATTTGTGGGGCTACAGTGGGCTGAAAGCCATTTGCAATGCTCAGTCAATCCGTGGAGCACCTCATACAGTCCTAATGTGCTTATAAGCAGCCGTGGCTGACCTTCCTTAATGAGGATTAATGCAGGATCAGATTTGAGTTTGTGGCTGTCCAAACACACTTTCACCACGTCATTCCCACCCGCCTGTACTAGATTGCACTCATTGATTTTGGTTTATGTCTCCGTGCAACCTCTAGGAACATTTGCTAAATGCAGGGATTGTGGAAAACAAAGTTGGATGGTGACAAGGAGAGAAGAGAAGAGGGGAAGGGGTGATATGTAGGACTGCACTGGAAAACTATACAAGCCCCCAAGAGAATGGGGAGAAACGGAATAACAAAAAATGGGTGAGTGCAGAAGAGTAAAGTTAGGTAACATTGAATACGTGGTTCTTACTTGGTACAAGTAAGTTCTATATCTAGCATTATGTTGCAAAAATCACTAAAAGCCGTGCCCATGTCCTTGGATTTTAAATGAAAATGCAGCATCATAATTTGTTTCATAGTGTGACATACAACATACAATCATCTAATAGTTTAAGTGGTTTGATTTCATGGTTTGATTGCTGTGACATTTTAGGGGATTTCTCAGTCTCCCCAACCTGCTGTTCCAATCCTTTAACAGCCAAACAATACATATACTCCAGCATGAAACAACCTGCCAACCACTTTTCTCATAAAGCCAAAACAATCCCAGCAAAGACTAGCAATGTTTTCATCTTCCTTCACAGCCATTAGTAAGACTTTTTTTTTTTTCTCTGGTTTTCAACATGATTTTCTCTCTTCCCTCTCAGCGGTGAAGTCCCATAATCGTAGATAAATCTAAATATAGACTTTCACGGCTGCTGAGCAAGATCCAGATATATTATAATAATAATAAAAAGCGAAACAAACGGAAAAAAATGTAGGTGTCACCGAGACAGGGTGCAACAGTATGGAGATGGGTGAGGTGTATTATTGTCCACTGGAATGTATAGAAGAGCCAGTCAGTCACTGGGAATGGGGAGGTGGCTTCAGTGGCTTGGTGAGGGTGTTGGGGGGAGTCTCGGTGGTGGACACTAGTCATACTGGCCCTTCAGTCAAGCCCTCCAGGGGAAGGGTGGTGGCATTGTCAGTGGGCAGCGGGTCGTCCTGGGGATGCGAGGGCGTATGGGCGGCAGCAGCCAGGCTGGCATAAGGCAGGTGGCAGTCCGTGTGCAGAAAGGGTGGATAGTGCTGGCGATAGCAGATGTATGCAAACAACAACCCGATCACTCCTCCAACAAAGGCGTCTGCAAAGTCACACAAACACATATATTTTAAGGGATGTATTTATAGTTAAATTTAGCCTATGCGGAGGAAGAAAAATAACACCTGCTCTTGGAATGAGCACAATTGTTTAGGAATTACTGCACTGTACTGTATGTGCAATAGTGTTCCAGTCAGCATTTATCATTCCTGGCTAGTTTAGAGCATGATGAAAGTAAACTGAAAGGCAAAGCGATGATTCTGTTCTTGCCTCTGGACAGGCTGTCTCTGTCATTTTGTCATCTACGCTGAACAGTTTGGAATTATACCTGCCCCCCCTTTAAGCTATAATACCTCATATAATATCACACTGCCATGCTGAATATTAAGGCAATATTGCTGGGTATAGATCAATGTGACATGGCCAGCTGGTGGCTGGAACAGCTGAAGTAGAGGATTCCATAATATCAAAAATGGTATTTCTCCATATAGCGCTCACCGTTCTCCCTTTATTTTCTCCTTCTGGGTGAAATGAAATATAATGTACTTTCTTTTTCCACCATTTGTAAACTATACAATGCATGAGCTTGCTCTGTAAATGTTTCATCGACTGCTGTCAACTGAATGTAATAGACTGTGACTTGATGCAATATATTAGTTTGGTGGCCTCATTGACAGAAACCCAGCCTCTCCCCCCAGATGACAGACCGAACCCACCTCCAAAGTGCGAAAAGGGATGGTAAGAATATAATCCATCAAACATGGCTCAGCAGCCATGGCTAATTGGAGCTCCCATCTTGTGTTTACACTGAGTGCAGATTGGGGCCCCCTCGAGTTTAATGGGCTGCACCATTGCTGCTTACTTACAGTCTGCCAGGGAGAGGGAGGAGAAAAAGTATGTGTAGAGCCAAGAAATGCTATGAGGACTCAGAAAGTGATTGGCTTGCCTGTAACTGCTCTATGTGTTGTACACCCTGATTGTTAAAAGAGTTGTCTGTTTTGTAGCTGCCCTGCTCCCCATGAACATATGGCTTTCTAAAACTAATTAACACCATACGACAGAGCTGTAATCATACCACATATTCTCTCCCACACCCCAACCACATATGCATTCCCTCTGTCCCCCCAAAGTCTCCTTCCAGTTCTTCCAGACAAGAAATGCAAAAACTCAAGCTTGTAGTTATAATATTCTTTCCAGGCTGCTAAATTTAATGCCATCTCACTGTCATCTCAGGCACTTTTCAGGAAATCCAAATGCTATAGCAGACAAAAAACAGCATTTTAACCAACACAACTTTCAGTCTGTGGGGCAAAAAAGCAAGCTGCCCAGCCTGATTTACTGTACAGTTTATTTTAGCCTTTCCTTGATTCTTTGATCAGCCATTCTGACACATGTTTAAATTACAGCAGCACAGCTGTATGAAATGAGCATCACCCTGAGTTTGACTTATAAATGATCTGTATAATAATTATAAAAACACCTTGAGCCAGGTGTGATTGAAAAAGACTTCCGCACAGCAATCCTTCTCGGGCTGACACAAGCAGATATAACACTATGTAAGTTTTTAACAAAGCAGCATTTTTGGTGAAATTAATTCTGATTAATACAGGAAAATCCTATTCATGTGTCCCATGTCTGAGCTGTTAGACGGACCTTGCCAGTGGTGTTTGTAGTCGCAGGTCCGGGACAGTGCAATCATCATAGCGCTGTAGAGAGGCAGCACCATGGCACAGAGACGCCAGCTACGCCCTCGACCTTGATCCGTAAAACACTGCAGCTTCCCCGCCAGGTAGAAGGAAGTGAAGCCGAGTCCGGAGAATGCAACTAGCAAGCAGAGAAGTGGGCAGACAAAGAAAAAGAAGAGAAGAGGGTCAACATTGAAATTTACCTACAGCATTCATATAAACTCTCCTCTTGTATATCAGCGAAGACATAAACTGTGACCATGTCTCAATGGAATTTCTTGTAAAAGTCAATTACACTGCATGAGGGACAAGTGTGCAACAGTTAGTGCAAAATAATGAAACCAACAATGAAATGGACAGCTATTGTGCGATGACAAAGCATTTTAGACAGAAAAAGGTAACAAAGAAGGCAGATGGCAGATTGCAGCCTGTCCACTGCCAACCACTCGCAGGTAAGCTCACTAAGGAATGAAACTTCAGTCTGTTAGAAAAAATGCCTCCGTACTAAATCACTGTGTGCGACAGGTGACTAAGAGCAGGTGAAGACAAACAGACATCCAGATCTACACAGCTATACTAAGCACAACCAAAACACTGGAGACTTATCAAGCGATGTGATGCGAGTTTGAATGTGGTGTCAGTGTGCATCCCTGAGCCAATACACAGTACAAAATAAGATTCCTAAAGACTGGTTTCTATGCAAACACTGTCGAACTGAGATAAGAGAGGAGACTATGTCAGTCCCAAATTACACAACATCACACCTCCTCTGCACTGACCCACCAATAGCCTGAGAGTCTGAGGTCGCAGTGAAAGCTAAGCTGCTGGTAGTGCTGTGCTGATAGAGGTCTTAATTGATGGTGGTTAGTGTAAGAGAAACAGCAGAGGTCTAATTGTATAAATTGAAAGGTTGTGCTGAGAGAGGGTCATTAGTTTACTGCTGCAGCGGGCCAAACAGCACCCATCAGCTGCCCATTTGTCACTCAACCCACAAACTGGCCAGGAATACTTAGGACACCAGGACACATGTGTAGCCTGTAGAGAGAGAGAGAGAACGGATGGTGTGAAGAAAGGGCAGAGGCAGAAAGCCCAGCTGAGTCAGTGGCTGTCCTGCTGCCAGGGAGCAGAAGTTGGCTCTATTACAAGAGCTCAGCAATTTCCATTGGGCAATTGAGACCAATGTATTGGATGGCTGGTACGGGCTGATATTGGGTTGGAAATTATGGATGTGATGTAGTTTGCTTGGTTGCATTTAAAAAAATTAATTATTACTCCTATATTGAATATTTTAACAGAACTGAGTCTAATATGGGACTTTGGTTGGATTCCACATAGGTATGTGTGGTGCACTGTGTTTTCTTGATGTCGCAGCCTTCATATCCAAGTTAATGATTTTTCAAGGATTTCACTCACATACCAAAAGTGTTAACCTGATGGTGGTGCTCGAGGAAAATTCAGGGCATCGTCAAAGTCAGTAGGCGTCATCGTCTGGTAACCATGAATTTCTGGGCAGAATGTCATGGCAATTCATGGCCTCGAATTGGCCTAGCTTAAATAAATGGATCCGGTATTGCTGAGTGTATGTGCCAATTGGGTGGCCTATACAATCTCACTTACTAGAAACCATATGGTGATTAAGGTGGCAAGATTAAATTTGGCCAATGGGTCCTTAAGCTTTAAAGCGGACCAGTAGTTCATAGAATTTTGGAAACTGAATTCACCCAGGGCTAGATTAACCAAGTTAATACATTCTACCAATTATATCAATCCATGTGGAGAGGATACAATATGTTAAAAATGAATTGACACCCTGTGCTATATAAAATCCTGCACAGAGTCATCATCACCACCCACAAAGTATGCCACATGTGTTCAACAGACAACAACACATTACTTTCATGCTTTCTGGCTCAGTTCATCAGTCCAGTTCTGTTCAGAGGTCATGAACAATCCATCTGAGACTCGCAGCCTCAGCATCCCTCGGGGCCCATACATCTCACTTCTGGGCGACCTCTCCACTTTTCCAATCACACAGAAGCTCACACCATTCATTTTAATAGCTCTAACAATTGCTTAGACTTTACATTACTCATTTGAATAGACAGAACTAAATTATCCATGAACGAGTAAATCTGACTAAACACGTTAACTGTGGAAAACCCCACAGCACTTTTACATGACAAAATCACACATTTTTAAAACACTGGTCGTCTAAGTTTCTATCAAGCAATCAAAACATGTATTTCCTTATCGCAAAATGCAATGTCATCTGCATTATTTGAACAATACATAGCTTATTCTGGTTTCTTACTTGGGTTTTTTTCTCTTGTTCTATATTAATCAAATCCATCTCCCAAATTCAATTTATTTCTAAACACAGTGCACACAACAAAGCTGGGGATCCAGCAGAGACCCAGTTTACCACTATTACTTGTTGTAATTATTCATTCAGAGTGATACGGGCTGGAGCTTATCCAAGAATGCTTTGAAAACAAAGCAAGGCATAGGAAACATGGTGGACAGGTCACCAAACTCTCAGAGGGTGTTTTTGGTTATTAGACATTGTAGGTATCAGGCTCCAAAATTGCGCTAATGGTCCATTTAAAACCTATGTGTCTCTTTTTAAAGTATTGGGCTTTTATGGCAATTTAATCTAAGTGGTAATAAAGACAGAAACATATGAAATGCACATTATTCTGCTGACTAGTCTGTTGACTAGTTTAGAATTGTAACAAAACACTGTATGAATAGATTTAATGAAACTAAGCAAAATTGTTTTATTTCCATACTGCATACAGACAATATGTTTGCAGACACAGAGAGTCAACATCTTGAGGACTACACTAACAGTAATGTTTCGGGGATATGCATAATACATGAGTGGGGACAGTGAGTGTGTGTCCCTCACACACATCTACATGCGCACATAAACACATTTCTCCATTTAAAATTAGCATAATTAACTAAGCCAAAACATTTTCAGCAGTAGGGTGACACAATGAATACTAGGTGTACCCAGCAACCACTGAAGGATGCTCCCCAAGAGGCAGCAAGGGACCCTGAAAGGCCAGAGGATAGAGAGGAGGCTAACAAAAGGAAAAAACATCTTGGTAATAAATCCGCTTCGTGCAATTAAAAATTAGAGGGATGAGTGCAGTGTGATTGCTTTCTTCATCGTTAAACAAGCACAGGTTTGTTCAGATGATGCAAGTGAAGAAGAAGTCTGAATGCACTTTTTTAAAGAGCACATGGGGGTGATTTCTGTAAACAAGGTAGAATTGAGACATAGGCTATCAGCTTCAGAACAATATGCGATAAGTATCAACACAGTTATCCCATGTGTATGTAGGTGTATTATGAAGGCATATCAAACCAGGATGAAAACATTAACAATCCTCTATGTGACACCCGAACCGAGAACCCAGTTTTTAAGTGGACCAGAGTTAGAATGAGCTTTCTCACCACCCTAAACCGAACCGGACGAAATGCGACAAAACAGCTTAGATGTAAAAAAGGCCCCTAAAAGTACGTTTGAGCTCAGTATGACTTCATTTTGTGTGTAAGTATGGTAGCGATGGAAGGGGTCAGTTGTGAGGGAGGTTGGCTGGGTGACCACTGGGTAGAAGCTCATACAAAATGGTCTAAATGCGTAATGCGATGAGGCAAGAAGACTGAAGGAATGGGTGGTAAGAGGAGAAGTAGCCCAGACTGTATGTGAAAAAAAGGAAGCCACAGTAAATGAGGAGGTGTTCTGTTGAACCTGTTATGATTTTTGACAAGTGAACACAGAGGATAACTTTCAAAGTAGATAAGTGCTCTTTCAAAGTACAGGGTTTGGCTGTAGATTCAAAGAGTGGAGTCATGCTCTGGTCAATGCCTCTGCATAGTCTAATAGTGATAATAATATCAGTCTCTTTAGCTTCCTCCCCAGTATTTCTGTTAAAATATATATCATTGAACTACCAGACCACACGCAGACACAAACTGTCTAACCAATTACTGACAGAAGCAGTTCTGTTTTCCATCTCCCAGCCATCTTCCTTCTCTTTCTCATTTCGGATTTGACCTTTGACCCCTGCAAGAACCCGTGAGACACCCCTCTGCCTCCCATCAGAAGTGATGCATATTAACCAACCACTGGGCTCTGAATGTATTTCACCCATTGACATACAAAAGCCCAACAGGAACTCATTATTAGCTGTATAATTGCGGTAGCACTCCAACACAAGCTGATTCTCAACCTCTTCGGACACTCCAGACGGACTGAAGTGTTCCTGAGTGAGTTATAGTAAACATATGAGAGCACACTTTGCAGGAGTGTCATTCTCTCTAGATACTGAACTAATTTGATGGACATTCCAATCAAATGCAAGGGCTTTTATCACCATGAGCCATAGGCTCAATCACCATTGTGTTAGATAGGGACTTAACAGACATGTATTTAAAGGAAATCTTCAAGATTATTACTTTAAATACAGGAAGATGTGTTCAAGTGAAAGAAGCAATGTGGAGATTCAAAGATGTGATTAGGTCCCTTTCACAGGATTCATTTTTTTTAATCATATCTAATGGCTTAATATGCACAGGAAGAGATGTGAGATGAATATGAATAAGAAGGGGACAAGCTACAGCTAATGCTTCAGGACCTGCTTGCTTTGCAGCCGTGTTGGTGCAGTGGTTTCAGGGGAGTTAGTATTTATCTGTTTGATTTTCTCTTTCTGGGACCTGTCTACTCCAATGAATGCTACTTTGCAATGAGGTGAAGAAAATAATTAAATCACAGAGAACCCGAGCAGCTTTTAAAACTTTGAAATGCAATAATAGTTTGTGTTTCTATTTATTTATTTTTTTAAATAGCTGTCATCAAACACAAAAGCCGAGTGCATATTTATATTTTTGTCCTGGCTGATTTTGATGGATTAGTTTGGGTTTTATTTTTACCATGCAGAGTCTCTACATGCAAAACTGTTTATTTTACCTATAGTCCGTGTCTCAGGCTTCATACCAGCCAGAAGTAGTGTTGCAATACATCCAGATGCCACTTTTGCTATCAGTCTGCCCCATGGTCTGCCCCTATTCTCTGTTCATTGCCAGATTCGCCTGGGTAAAAGCTCTGTAACGTATGCATGGTCCAACAAGCAGTGTCCTGGTGAAAGGGGACACAGACAGGAAATTGGATTTCTTCTGCTCTCTAGACATGCTGGCATACTGGTGCTCCCTGTATCCCCCGTCGCACGGCTCTCTCAATCACTTTCTCACTCACAGCGCAACAACATAAGGCTATTAGAGCTGCTGCGGAGATGGATGTAATCCATACACAGTGCTGCAGTAAATTACAGAGAAATGTCCTCTGCTATTTCTAATGGGACACAGCCAGCATTTCTTTCTTAAAGCATGTGTCTGAGAAGTATATGCAGCTTTAACATTATGCTAAAACATCAATTTAAAACAACACGACATTACATCTTGCCACATTACTGTAACATACAAACAAATGAGTACAAAATGTTCACAGAGCCACAGATTTTTACTTCTTTTCAACAATTAAATCCATCAGTTGGATGCCAACCACTTGTATGCATTTGTATTTACACATACCTGCAGTACTTCTGGAATTCTGCACAATTACCTTGTTAAATGTGAATGTGCATCCAGGGTGAGAATGTAATAAGGATGTTTTTTTGGGACATTTTAGGCCTTTAATTGACAGGACAGCTGAAGACATGAAAGGGGAGAGAGAGGGGGGAATGACATGCAGCAAAGGGCCGCTTGTCGGAGTCGAACCTGGGCCTGGTGTGTCGAGGAGTAAACCTCTATATATGGGCGCCCGCTCTACCGACTGAGCAATCTGGGCGCCCTGTAATAAGGATGTTTGAACAAAAGAAAACACTATACTGTAAATATCAAGCAAGCAACAGTCTGGGCACAGCTCACTGGAAGATATAAAGATATATTTTTCATTTTGCATAATAGATAGCAAGACGTTCAGTGTAACTCCAGTGTAAACATTTTACTGTTGTTGGACTTTTCTGAGTCACAAGAGCAAGAGAGAAAAGAAACTTCTAAGCCATGCAGTCACCAGTATGTTTTATCATAGATGTGTCTTTACATGCCTGGTGCACCAAATAATTCAGAGCAGCTATTCAACATCTGTGTGGCCAACAGCAAACACTCCAAGCACAACACATAACATTCATCTGCTGGACAACAGAAAAACATGTGAATTATTTAACATCCTGCTGAAACTGAAAACAGCTTGGAAAGCAATATGGTTAAAAAAAAAAAAAGTCCAGTGTCCCAAATTGGCCTGCACAGCTGAACACAGCAGGAAGTCCAATGAAGCTGAAACAGTAGGTGTGCATTCAACATCAGCTGTACACCAAATGAACAAGATTAAATGCGCTTGACTCAATCAACCAAACCCATGAGCATCTCGACAAGCTGCCTCAGGATGTATAAATTGAATGATAACTCGTCCCTACATGTAATTATTATGTGAAGTAAACACCTTCACACACAGTCAGCACACATTGGTATTTTTTACTTGGTGAAATGTTGCTCAGAGCGTCGAGATCAAACTGAGTGAATAGCTACAGTTGCATGCAGTTTTAATGAGTCAGTGTATGAGTTCTGATATCTTTTGGCATTGTGTTGCAACTGCTGGATGGTGAACAGCTTGGACTGAAAACTGATACTCACAGGAGGAATGGCTGCTGGGGAAGCTCTTGCGTCCATCAGAGACTAGATCTGGCTCTCCGGTGCACAGCATCCTCGCATCCCCCTTTACTTGTCCATCTGGGAAACAACGCTGGAAATAATCGGGCCTGGGTCTGAAAATCAAAAAAAAAAAAAAAAAACGGATTCTGTGTCGTTGATGGAGATAATTCCATCTACTTGTCAAACAATTCATTGTCCATAAATCCAGTAAGTGAAAGCTGGAAAATGTGATCGCACAGAGCCTACAGATTAAAGGGATAGTTTGGATATTTTGAAGTGGGGTTATATGAGGTACTTATCCATATTTAGTGTATTACCTACAGTAGATGGCGGTTGGTACACCCCCAGTTTAGAGAAGCAGACAGGAGAGAGTACCGACACTTAAGCTAAGCAATGTACCGCTGTGGATGGGGGGCAACACAGACAGCAGTAAAACATATTATAGCCAACTTAAAAAATACCCACCTAAAAAAAAGTCAAT
Organism: Sander vitreus; assembly: GCF_031162955.1. Taxonomy (NCBI): domain Eukaryota; kingdom Metazoa; phylum Chordata; class Actinopteri; order Perciformes; family Percidae; genus Sander; species Sander vitreus. The sequence goes on along the minus strand of NC_135871.1, from coordinate 9,684,788 downwards.
ATCAGTTTAAGTGAACACTATATTTAGAATATTTTCACCACTTTATCTTGCTGTTAGACAGTCCTTTCTGACGGGGAACTGAAGACGTTATCTGTGCTCTCTTCAAAGCCACCAGACTAAAACAGTGAATCCAAACTAACCCTTTAAAACTACAAAGTCACAGAATCACACAAACAAACTGACTGATCGAGGCCATCTACAGTAGGTAATACACTGACTATGGATAAGTACTTCAAAATATTCAAACTATCCGTTTAATCTCTAGCATCACTGACAAAGCCTGAATGTTTCAGTTTGTTCAGTATACCTGCCAACAATCAACTTGATAGTATTCGTGAAGACTCCATTCAGGGCGAGGGCCAGGGACACAGCTGGAGAAGGAAGATTGACACACATAGTCAAATAAGCATCTTATGTTAAACAGACGAGGTTGACACAGCATTTTGAATGTAAGCAGCGTTCATGGAAACTGTGATGCTTTAGTAAAATAATTGATTTTTACTATCTGTGCAATCCAGGTTCTGGCAGGTTGTCTGCTCTTCTGACATAATGTACAAATAAAAAAGCCAATTAGGTTCATGGGAATTTCCCCCCTGCAGCTGGACAGATGGCTGTCAGGATAAATGTGTGAAGCCTTTCATACTTTATAAGCAGCAACAGTAGCAAGCAGGTTTTAAGCACAGTGAAAGCTTCACAAACACAGACATTAACTTTCACACACACACACACACACACACACACACACACACACACACACACACACACACACAATAGATATAGTTGAATGTAAACGATCATTCAACAAAGCTAAGGGTCTACAGCCACGCTAGCAGCTTTGTGACGCTACTTTGGCACAATGGTGCTCTGAGCTAAATGCTATTAGCCTTTGTTAAAAAATGTTTTTAACTGAATCCTATATACAACAGGAAGCCAGCAAAGAGCCTTGATAACAGGGGTAATGTGAGACCGTCTATTTGACCTAGTAGGGCAGTGGTTCCCAACCTTTTTTCCTTGGTGCCTCCCCTACTTATGTCTAAGAAAAGCTGAGCCCCCCCTCCGTAACCGAAGTTGAGGTAACTTTCGAGATAGAGCCTTACTTTCTTTTTTGATACAGAGAAGTAATCAGCACATTTACATTTCTCCGTCATGTTTCATTCATAAAATAGTGATGTCGTGGCGGCAGGAAAAACGAGGATGATAGCAGCTAGCAGCTGACCTGATGACAGCAAGGGTCCCAGGTTAAGAGGTCCCGGAGGTTTGGCCTACTAAGTAGCCTGCCTACAATTTTAAGCCAGAACAAAAATATATAGTTTTTATACAGACTTTTGTATATATGATATATTTTAGTGTATTATCATAATTTGTTTAACATGTGCAAATATATTTTTTTTACCTCAAACCAGATAAAGACTTGCGCACCCCCTCTGATCTTTGTCGCCCCCCCTGAGGGGTCCCCGGACCCCAGGTTGGGAACCACTCTCTCTTTCAGCTAAGGGGTCATTGGCCTAAAAAACATTTAAGACCCCTGCCCTAGAGGAAAAGTCTGTCACCAAAGTCTTTAGCATTTAAACTATGGGCACCATGAATTTCTGTACAAGTAGTGGACAAACAGATCAATGACATACTGACATTGCTATAGACAGATCAAAAAAATAGTCACCAATTGGGAGAAAAGGTATCTCTACAGTGCTGGCAAATGATTGCACCTACTTAGAGCCTATTTAACTGTAAAGCAATAACTGCTTCAACTCAACTTTGGTAATGGGAAACAGGACTGTTGTTGGTTGACAGGTGGGCATTGCACTGTAACTGTGCGTTCATTTAATTAGCTGCGAGGAAATCCACTAGGACTCATCATTAGCCAGAGTTCCTGCCCTCACACGTTAATCCCAGTAGTCTGCAGGTCAATTGAATGCACCTCACGTTGCCAGAGCTCAAGCATATTATCTTCCTGAGCTGCTGAGAGGAGCAGAGTGTCAATGTTATTTAACAGCTTGTTAAGTTGGCCAAACTCTGGGCAGATCAGATGAAACCCCTAAATGAGGCATGTTCTGTTTGACCAGTTGAAAAATGGGACAATAAACCGCAATGTGTTTGCTTTGTCAGATCCCAGGCCAAACACTTACTGTATAAATCTATTGCTCCAGCTCATACAGTATATAGTCTACTTAGTCTGATGGTCATTTAAGTATTAATTAATATGCCTCCTCCTCCTCCTCCTCCTCCTCATACCAAACAAACCAGTGTCTGCCGAGTTAGCTGGAATGGCATAGCTGGTCGAACACATATATCCTCTGACCTTGTAGCATGTGGGGTGCTATATTAGTAATGTGCTATATTGTATATTTCTGCCTCGTGGTTTTGTGCCTCCACTTTAGCCTTGCATCTGCAATTTTTAAAGGGTGTGAGAGAAACTGATGTGACTGGCCTTTCTTGCAGCTCGCCACAAGTGCACCTGCTGATACAGCATTCCTCCTCCTCATAATGTATTCCACCAGCGTAAGTCTCTTTGGTCTGTGCTGCATTAGGATTGTGCTTGTGCCTCTGGTCATCAAAATTGGTCACATGCACCTACCCCAGAGTTTGCAGTGGTGGTTCCCCTAGGGTTCAGTCTCAGGAAATTAGAGACCCATTGAGTAAAAACAGCGTTTCTGCCATTACTTTACCAAAATCCTTTGCATTCAACTCATATAGACAGCCCATCTGTTGAGGCTGATTGGAACCCAATCTCTGTATGTCAAAACAATTCTTAGTGACATCCTACTGTCTAAATATTTTATAACAGTGTCTTGATTTTTGATATTCATTATCAAAGCTATGGTTGAAGTTTTGACAAATTACACCAGATATGCAGACACCACACAAACTCCTGCTATTAAAATAGCTCTCATTGTCTCACCAACTGGAAGATTACTCCCCCAACACACACCAAACAATAAAGTCTCTGCGAGATCTCACATTAAGATGATGAATAATATCGTTCTAGCTTTGAAACCTAAATTAAAAATAATTGCTGCAGAATAATTTCTGTGTCATTCTCAGAGCAAAATCTTTTGGAAAATATAATCAAACTTTCAAAATCTCGACTGATGGATAATCACACAATTAAGCTGCAGGAGTTTGGGAATGATAAATGGTTACTGGACAACTCTACAAAGGGAACATTGTGTCCTTTTTACTCCTAAAGGGAAATAAAGAGGCGGATGTGATTGCAGATTGCACTGTTTCAAACAATAAATGCACAATATAAGCAAAACCAAGTTCCGTTGGTATTACAAGAGAGAAAATCTAACTAAAAAAACCCTCCCAGCTTAATTACATCTGTTTGAAAATTTGATTTGTGAATTTAGAATTAGACGACCCTCACGGCCAACTTTAAACCCAATACATTTGCAGGAATACAGGGATGGCTACCTTTCTGTGACTTAAGCTTGAAATGTAAAAATAAATTAGTACAGTACTTTTTAACTGCACACCCAGCCCAAAAAATGCTTTTAAGATCTGTCTTTCTCATTAGGTCTAGAGATAGCATTAGTTCAAAAGCAATGTTCAAAACTATGATCATGTATCGTGTCAGAATAATGGGCTCCCTTTTAGTCTTTGTTCCTCTGAGGGTTGTTTTCCTCTACGACTAATATGAAGCCTTGTAGAAGTGCTTTCCCTGCAGGTGGCCTGTTACATACAGCACTGCATCTGTGTTACATCACTACACTGATGCACTGAGCTACACTCACTTTACCAGATTCATTACTGTGTGTCTCTTTAACTGGATTTGTGTTATGCTCTTAGATGTGCCAAAGCTTCTGGGGGGGGGCTCGATGGTGTTTTAAGCCCCCAACGTCTCCTTCCAGGATGCGCTGCAACCATTGACTTCAAGGCACTTAACCCTAACCATAACCCTAACCATTGCCTAATCGACTTCCAGGCAGTGCTGCGACCGTTGACTTCAAGGCACCTAACCCTAACCATAACCCTAACCATACCCATTGCCTAATCCTAGTGCGTTGGGACGTTGGGGGCTTAAAACACAGATAAATGTATCAGTGTGAGAGAAATGTCCATATGCTGTGAAAATTAAACAAATAGCGTAAAAAATATTAAACACTCGTAAATACGCATGGCTTCTGTGATTAACACTAACTTGTGTGGTAGCATATTGACTGTAGCACACAGAGTTGAAATATCTGTACCATTAAGCACAATAAAGTACTTTTTACTTTTTTTACCTAGGTACTAGGTGAACAATTAGCCCATGCTTCCAGGTAGCATAGGGGAAAGATGATATTTTGTAGTTATTAAAAACTTCAACAAATGCAGTATGTGCAGCAACTATAATATGTATGCTGTCATTTTAAGACCTCTCATAAGATTGTGACAAACAACATCACATTTGTGACATTTCAAGTAATTGGCTCCACGTACCTAAACATGCCTCTTTGAGCTCTGTCTTGTCCGTCCTCTGAATTATCTTCACCACAAATATCACTGCCAGCGGGGTGAGGAAAGAAATTGCCTGGGAGGAAATAAAAACAAAAAAAGTATATATATATATATATAGTATAGTTATCGTGACATTAGAGATGTGCTGCTGCAGCATTTCCACGGGGTCTGTTTTGCAGGTTAATCGTCAAATAACTTTTGCCTCAGTGAATGTCATGAACCTATCTATTATTCAGAGTTAATTTTAACAAGGCAAACTGTGGGGACAAACAAGCTTCTTCATTGTTCATCCGGGTCTCTTGCCTGCACAAGAGGGGAAATTCTGCTCCTCACTTGATAAGATTTGGGCCTCCACAGCACTTTGGTAATTATTCATGCCTCAGAATGGATTAATTACATGTTGGCCAAATTTAATATATTTGCTTTGCCTTAAGCAACAAATGTAGTACAAACAAAGGCAGAGTTTCAGTTCCATTATTATAAAACACATCCAAAATTTCCCTCAAGTGCTGTTCATCAGTTCAGCCGTGTGTACATCCATCTAACTCTGCCAGTTTGTAACTAATTTTGTACCCTAGGCACCACTTTAAAGTAGCTGGAGCCAAAGTTCTTCACACAATTGGAGTCAAGTGCACTAAAAGTTACTACTAGCCGGAAATCAGACGAATATGCCAGCTCATGTTTCATTTGTGAATTATTACTCACTACCTGACTTAGAAATTAAATTAGCCACGATTTGTTTATGTCATCGTGACGTGGGCACGGATATTCACTACCATTCAGAAGTTTGGAATCACCCGTCATATTGATGTCTTTCTTCTTTCCTTCAATAATGGCTGAGATACAAGTTTAGTTTTTGCCCCAAAAGAAGTATTGAATGATTAAAGGGGCAGTTTGGGAAATTTCTTTGCTGTTTTCTCGCTCTTTGCTCGCAGGTTTCTCTATAGAGCTCCCCCTACAGCTTCGGAATAGATATTTGGCAACACTGTTGTAAAAACTCGTTGGCGACTCTCCCCTCTCCCATCTTCTCCCTCAGGTCATGTGCATTTGTTTTCAAAGAAGCCGGCGAACGCACAGAGCCATGTCCACTGAGGTAGACAGCTAGTAAGCCCGGAGGCTCGCCGGCCCAAAGTTGCAAGGGTGGTTTTTCCACTCACAGGCGCTAGGGGGAAGCGAGACGACCACCATTCAACTCGAACAAAGTCATATAACCATTCCAATGACTCCGAAGCTTTTCAGTTAAGGTAAATTAAGCTAAAAAGAACTGCATAGTTCCCCTTTAAAACTTCCATGACGGGAGAATACTGTTGGAATTTGATTTTGAATTAGTTTTCCAGTCCAGAAAAGAGTTAAGTGACACTCAATCATTATTGAACCACAACGATGCAATTGGCCTCTAAATATTTTGCGAATCCTTTTTTCGTTGGGCCCTCTGCAGTCTACTCAGTGGTTAGATAAGTTTAAACTGTGATTTGTCAGTGTTGTGGTTTATTTGCAGCACTACAGGGAATGGTGGGTGAGTGGTAAGAAGAAGATGACTGGCTGAGGCAGAGGGGCAATGGATGGTAGACTAGGCTGGACGAGGATGAGTGGCTCAGGGAGGATCAAGGATTAGCATGCAGGAAGATGGAAGATGATCAGTAGTTGAGATAATGATCTGGCGACCAGTTGGAGTAGAGCCATGGTTAATATGAAGGAGAGGTGATGAGTTGTTAAAGGCAGGTGAGGCGCTCGGAGAGTGAGAGCCCCACACACACACACACACACACACACACACACACACACACACACACTCTCACAGGCCCAATAGGCCTTTTTCATGGAAGACATTTTGACCTGTCACAGTACAAAAAGCACCAGTGTAAAAACTCAAATTAATGATGGCTGAATTCCATTCAGCTGCTTTGATTTCAGAATCCTGGTATTGTGCATTCTGGCTCACTGTCACTGTCACTCTCACTGGAACACTTGAATAGAACAGGGCCATCATTAGTCTTGTTAGTGACACCTGTGCTTTTCCTACTATGACAAGTCAAAATGTCTGCTGTGAAAAAGGCCCAATTCCAATGTCCACACTCACGGACTCAGGACTTTGAGCAACTACTTAATGGTGCTGCTTCGACAAAAACAAGTAAATCGATTATTTGACAATTACCTCTTGTCCACTCTGTGAGCCTGGAAGGCATTCAAATCATGAATCACCACCTTTCCCTGAATTGCCTTGGCCGTAAAAAAAGTAAAAAAAAATAAATAATAAAGTCCCATACCTACAATTGTACATGTTTTTTCAAGGTAACGTGATATGTTGCAAAGTATTATCCCCTTTCTATTAAACCAACTCTTGCACTTGCAGCATCGCCCACTTACGCACTTACCAGGTGACATCAATTAAGTCCCTGAGGGTTCAGGGCTTAGGGTTTAGGGGGTCATTGGTATTGGGCCACAGAGACAATGACAAGAGACAATGACAGTCAGACCATAGTGTGTTTAGCTGATATTCCCTGCCTTAGAGTAACCTTCTATTTCTATTGTAACATTTTAAGAATAGCTTTGCTAATGCAACACGTTGCCTCTTAAAGGAGAATTCCGGCCAATTTTTACATTAATCTTGATCGCTATAGCTACGCGAGTACTTTCGATAGAAAAAACCCCGACCCGAATCAGTGCAGGCAACACGGAGTAGCTGCAACTACGTACTACAAGCGTCCCCTAAGCTAAAACGGCAGTTGTCGGGGCAAGTTTTAGAGTGCCTTTGTGCCTCTTAACAGACACAAAATGAAATGTCTGTGCCACATGAACAGGGCCCTTACATGTCAACAAGATATGTTTTCAACTCAGACATTGTTTAAATTCAGGCATGATCAGTCCTATGCAGGACATCCACCACACCACCGTATTGTTATTGGGATGATTATCACAGAAGCCTGTCTGAATAAACTCACCGGACGGCAGCTAGCAGCTAGCAGCTAACAGCTAACGGCTATCAGCTAGCAGGGCAAGCTAGCTACCGGCAGGATCGAGACAAGGACCAGGGTAGGTGAATTTAAACAATGTCTGAGTTGAAAAGGCATCTTGTTGACACGTAAGGGCCCTGTTCATGTGGCACAGACATAATTGCATTTTGTGTCTGTTTGTGTATGAGGCACAAAGGCACTCTTAAACTTGCCCCGACACCTGCCGTTTTAGCTCAGGGGACGCTTGTAATGGTAAATGCAGCTACTCCGTGTTGCCTGCACTGATTCGGGTCGAAAGTACTCGCGTAGCTATAGCGTAAATTATCTTGTCTCATAATATTTATATATATTTATATATATATATATATATATATATATATATATATATATATATATATATATATATATATTAATAAAGAGATGCATTTTTGGCATGTGGCCTTAAGGTTTATTATGATCTTTTTCACATTTCTAGATGATCTGGCACGTTCACTTAAAACTCCCTTTCAAAAGATACATTCTGTATGTGCGTCTGTTTAAACGTGAAATGAATAACTGTAACCTAGTTAACCTAACTCTGCCTGGAGGGTGGACTATATTCACATTTGCGGCTCTCAGGGAACTTCTTCTCACTGCCAACAATGCAGGCTATAGTCAGGTACAAATAATTTTCAATCAATTTCAGTTTGTTTTATACTTAGATTCATTCTGAATATTTTTTCTGGACATGCTAATTATTTGTTTTACCTGTGAATTACAGGAACTTTGCAGAACATGGGAACAGCAAAGATTTCCTGAAACATGAGATTTTGATAGGCGCTGATTTGAGGGCTGTATGCTACACTATTAGTCTCTTCCTATAATGTGACCTTTGGCTATACGGATCAGTGGGTTAGTACTCTAAGATCATTGGGTCCAACAATAAATAACAAGCACAGAGAGTGACTCTCTTGAGGGCGCACACAGGCTAATACAGCATATATCTTAAGGTCGCAGTGAGTCATGATGTAGCTTCATGTAAATCCCCTCTATGGACTATTTTTAATGGCCAGATAAATTCTCCACACCTTCAGGGCTACTGTCAATGACAAGTGCAATGACATTGAAGAAGCCTGACTGTTGGGTCTCAGCACTGGGAGCATTTTCCCAAAAGAGGCATGTGGGTGGGGGGGGCTTTCTCTCCCACTCATTATTTAGTGGCCTGCCACTAGCAAAGCTCCATGGACATTGAAGTTAATATAAACTGTCAACATTTTTAATAAAGCATGTTGAAAAAGGAAGTAAGAAATAATAGAGTTCAGATAAACTGTAGATAAGCTCAGGGATTTATAGTCCAGTCAATCTAACTCAACAAAGGTCCAACCCAGGAGAAACTGTTTCCTAGTTTTTATGTATCCTAATACCCTTCTGCATTAAAATATACCTTCATGGATTTAATGTAACATACTTTTTGTAAAGTTATAAAGCAAAGTTTCAATGTTTTCTAAATAGTGTTAATATTGGAGGGTCTATGTACTGCTAACCAACATATTTGGGGTCTTTTCCTACGTTTTCGGGGTCAATCTTTCAAATAAAACCTTTTTTCAGAGGATATTTGAATGTCTTGGCCAAATTTTCATCTTACAGCTTGTGCCACACTGTTCCTATGGGTGTATTTGCATCTAAACTGTGTATACATTATGTATAATGTATATATATGTAATATATCACTGTAACTATTTCAATTGTATTAACAATACTCAATGATGTTGCACTGCTGATAATAGACACTTAAAAGCATGTTTTTAAATTTCAAAAGATGGTGAACCCCCCCCCCCCTACCCTTTGCCTTGCAATGGTTTGATCCACTGCGTCCTTTGCTGGATGCTCAGCACCACAGACATGCAGATTGTAGGCGTTTGTGTGTATGTGAATTTTCTGCTTGATTGGTAGAGGCTAAAATTAATGCACTTTCACATGCTTATAACAAATGTTTTTTTGATGAACAATTTAAAGCTGTTTTATTTGAGCAAATGCACTTCTGTTGATGTTTTAACCCATTTATGTTTATTATTGGTTAAATTGGTCTGGCATGAATGCTTTTTAATATCATTAAGTGGAGCAAAGCTACAGTATCTACTGTTGATATTACATTTATTCAGCCTTTTTTTAATATAGGGGGACAAGTATTTCATATACTAAAGTATACACGACCTGCTGTTATTTCTAGCTTGAAATGAGTGACAGTTAGTGCTTACCACCTACTCTGAAGCTTTTTCTGTACATAATGAGATGATTGATGTGTGTGTGGGAGCCAGGGGTGGACTGGGACAAAAATTCAGCCCTGGCACTGTAGCCACACCAACCCACATTACCACACCCATGCAGCCCCACCCACGGACAAGTGCATTCACTAAATACATTTGTGTACAGATGGTGAAATAATATAAGCAGTACCTTATGTAACAGATTTTTAAACGTTTAATGTAAGTAACTGGCAAACAATGCTTACTACTTTTTAAAGAGCACACGTTTATAACAAATTTACACATACTGCCTGTTTATGCCGTTTGTATGCTGTTACTGTCATTCTCTATTGTTCTATGTTGTCACTGTCTGTCTGTTCGATTGTCCGTGTTTCTCTCTGTTGACACTGTACATATTGTCTGTCTGGTTCTCCATCTTTTCATCTGTTTTAACTCTCTAATTCTGCAATTTAAATATGTTTTTATGGCTGTGATTATACTTCAGGGTTCTTCCTTACTCAAAATTGGCCTTTGGGGGAACACATAAAATTGTAAGGGTAAAAGACTTCAATCCCTGCATTCTGATACATTTTTAGGCACCAATTTATGGTAAAAACATCTATATTTATGGCAAGGAAATCACAAAATTCTGGTGGCAGGTAACAAGTCAAAATACAAAATATAATGGAATATTCTTATATTCAGTAGTCTAGTAAGGGGTCTTTTACATCTGGGATATGGGCTGGATACGACAACACTTGACCCCAAGGTCCAGTTGTTTAAAATAGCATGAACAGGGCTTTATGGAAATTTTTTCCCCCCAAAAGAGCACGTTTTGCTCCCAAGTTGAAAAATGTAGGATCAAGCGCTGTCAAGCTGTACAGAATTAAACATATCAGCCTGTCAGAGAATAACTGTAACTGTGGATCATTCAGCTAAAATTCACAACGTCATGCAAATCCTGCTACATCAGGGCAGCAGCCTTGTAAAGTCTGTGAAAGATTGCTTGATCACTCTTTGAAAAGAGTTTATTATATAAGAGAACATGGTCACCCGATCATAATCAGGACTCAATTTCAGTCTTTGTGCACCAGTATGGAAAACACAATATGAAGGTATTCATATTACAGCAGATTTAATAAGCAGTTCTGCTTCATGTGAAGCACATTCTGCTAATAGTGCCTGGATGTTCAGGTTATTTTTAAAGTTACAGAACCGTTGGAAATCTTTTATCTATTTTTTCGTCCTGGTGCTATGACCCCTGAGCCCCGTAGATAATACAGTTATCCATATTGAAATGTTGACGATTTGACATTACACATGGATTTTTTGGTTCTTTAAAGCTGGATTAAGTTCATATAAACCCAAACCTGCAAAAGGGCAGGCTTATTAACAGTTACCTGGATCATGAGCCAGACGGTTTACTGTGAACCACATACCTGAAGTAATGACCACATACAAATGGCTTGCTTTATTAGATTTATAATAAAAGAGTTGATTAAATGAGGATTTTAGATGAAAACATGCAGGTTTTTGTAAACTCACCATAATCTGTACTTATCACAATTAAATAGTCATGATGAAAACGTACCTACATTTATACACGATAGAACTAAATAAATCTAATAAGAATACAATTAAAATAAATAAAAGTTTGTAAACAACAAAGAACCAGTAGTAAAGTGTATAGGGCATAAACTCAACTAAAAGATTCTAACTGTTACAAAGACCAATGGCGCCAGAACATATGGCATTTAATTTGTCATGCAATCAAAGCTGCTTTTAAGCGATATTAGTGAGGTTTCATTTTCATAACAGGCTGATGATTATCACTTAAAAGTATCTTGCTAGTCCATGAGGAGGACCTCACACACAACATACTCGTACTGTAGACTGTTTAACAATACACAAAGTGTGGAAACGTTGTGGAGCACAGTGTAGAACAAAATGACACCAGTAACAACGCAGAAACACATGAAATAAGATTATAAATGAATCTATAGCCTCAGTGCATGCTGAGACAGTTCTCAAAACACCTACATCATGTATATCACATGATCAGCACTCAGCCAATCATATGAATGCTGCTCATGGTTTCAACTCTCCAGTAATTTTGCATTTATTTCAAAATAAGAGAGCACTGTTAGCCAAGCTAATTCTCCACCTGCTTTCAAAGAACCAAATTAGCCGGATGAGAATACAAAAACAAGATTTGTTTAGCCTATTTGTTATCCTGAATTAGTTAAGCTACTTTTGAAGAACATGGCCCTGGTGTCTCTACTGGTTGCATGGCAACCTCCTCACGGTGACGACAAGACAGCAGAAAGTCACAGAGCCCGGAATCTGTTAGCTAAGAAATAGTTACACCGCATAACTCCACACCGGCACCGGAGATTTAAATTTAGGCATGCTTTTTTTCTTTCTTTTTTACTCCAGACAGAGCATGGCTAGCTGTTCCCCCTGCTTCCAGTCTTTATGATAAGCTAAACTAATGGCCTCTTAGCATCGTACTTTGGTACAGACATGAGAATGATATTAATCTTTTCCATAAATGTCATTAGTCATTAGTCATCTATGTTGGTGGCAGATGGGAATAGTATTAGTGCAGTTTTCTCCAGTATAACAACAACTTGTTTGTTTTGGCATCGTGGGTGTTGTCATATTTCACCATAATCACTCTTATAGGACCATTTGGTGCCATCCGAGTATGAAAACAATGTGCAGTATGACTCACAACAATACTGGAATGAGCTCTGTAATGCCCAGTAGGCTATGCTGTATTTCAAGTGTATTGAAGCCAGTGATTGTCACTGAGAACTGCACTGTCAAAAGAAATGTGTGAAATGTGTACAGCATGAGCCAGAGACATTTTTTTTTTCATTTCTTGCTTAGAAATTCCGCTGAACCTTTCACCGCCCACTTCTGTCCGAGAGAAGATTATTTACATTGTAAGTACTAAGCATCACAGTTCTGTAAAGCCCTTCTCATAGCTATCAACATGATTCAGGCCTCAACCCGAGAGTGGAAAGAAGAGGCTTTGCCGTATTGATCGTCCTAAATGAAGGATTTCTGCACCACAAAGATTACTAAGAATTAAGTAGTGTTTAGTGGCAATCAAGTCTGTAATAAGAGGAATGCATAATTAGAGAGCAGGTACTTACGAACATGACCCTCTTGGGAATGTGGTCTGACTCAACCAGAGGGTTCTTGTAGAGCCAAAGCTCCTCTGGTTGAATCACTCTCTCAAAGGGTTCCAGAAACTCTGTAAATCTGTGGCAAAGAACAAACATACACTGATCAGTTACTCATGTTCTCAAACTCACTGTATCAGGTATCACATTCTGATGCACAGTCTGATCATGCTCTTATTTATGTTCTTATTTAAGTTTATTAGCACATTATTATTTCAATGTATATTGGTTAAGGGACGTTCGACATTTGCAGGGCACAATAAAAAAAGGAACTGGACATGAGGCCAAGTAAGCAGGGCAACTTCACCCAAGATCACCTCCACTGAAGAGCTCTGCTGTGTCACACTGTTACTGAGTGGAAACAAATTAGCATGCTCCTGCTTCCTCCCGCCCTCCCTGGCCCTGGCCGACCTTGTTCTCTGTCGTCTCAACAAAGTCTTTTTGTCACTGCAACAAAAAGAGGTTGCTTGTTCCACCGTTGGGGTTGTGAGATACTGTACCTACTAGAGCAATGAAGAGATCCAAATATTATTAATATAATAATATTTTTTTGTGTTGCTAGGATATTGTCTCCTTGCAACAAAATGTAAAAACTATTACTCTCTTTGGGGGAATTTGGTATTCAAATGGGGAATGAGGAAGGCATTGCTATTGTTATAGCAGAACAGAATTGTGAAGACTAATCTTGGTGTGTGTGTGTGTGTGTGTGTGTGTGTGTGTGTGTGTGTGTGTGTGTGTGTGTGTGTGTGTGTGTGTGTGTGTGTGTGCGTCACACAAAAGAACAGGCCCATGTAAGTTTAAAAATAAATCAGCAAAAAAGTGCAGCCACTAACAATTCTAGGATCCTTTAAAATAACGAATCCCAAAATAGTAAATATCTGCAAATCCTGGCATGCTCTCCTTGTGCATGATTCACTTCAGCCACATTACAGTTACAGTATGTGGCAAACAAAAGATGACAAACAAATGACACACAATATGCTTCTTGAATTACTCCCATTTTCCCAGCTTGTCCTTTCTTCAGTTCTCTCCTCACTGACAGGAAATGTTACACACACACACGCACACGCAAGCACGCACGCACGCAAGCACGCGCACACACACACGCGCACACACACACACACACACACACACACACACACACACACACACACACACACAAACACACACACAGCTCTCAGGTCATTAAATACAGCTCTGGTCGAACTGTCACTCTGCTAGACTTCTGCATCCAACCCCTGACGTCTTAGTGAATTTGAGGCAAACACATTTACTCCCCCAAGGTAAATATACAATTCATCTTCACAATATTTGCTTTCACGTTAGAATGCACACAGCACGAGGCCCGCCGTCAAATGGTACAGATGACCCTGGCCCAGGTGGGGCCCGTGCAAAGGTCTATGGTTGACCCCTTAATGGGATCAAGTACAACAATTTACTTACTGACTTATGTCACTGACAATACAAGTTATATGTATTTACATGATACATTTGTTTAATTAAAACACATGATACAGCCCACACTGATACCCCACCCCCTGTAGTAATTGTAAAACACGTTCAGATGTGTAGAACACACATGCCGCTAATGTAAATATGTAAGGCTAACTGCAACTGACAGTGAGACAGTCAGAATGTCTCAACAAAAATCAGGAGATCAAAAAAGAAAAAACAGGGTACAGAGAGAAAAATAATATAAAAAAGAGCAGGGAGGAAATTGTCAAATTTCTGGCCCAAAAAAGTGTGAAGAAGCGCCAGATATGACAGGAGAGGCTGAATGTGGCAACGGTGAGGAGCTAGGCAGAGTAGCAAATCCTGCTGTAGTGTTAAAGCTAGAGTGAAGATATTAGTATCATAGGAAGCTAGACGACCCACAGTAAGGCATCCATTGGTACCAACCATGTCATGCAAGCTAGTCTGGAAGGGGCTAAATAACGCTCCAAAGTTAGGCTTACTCTTGGCGAGGGAAAAAGCCTCATTGCCATTTTTCAAAATGGTGTATTTGAATATTTCTGCAAACTGGTGTCCCTAAACAGTCTTGGAATTGCATAATGTGGGTGGTGTTGGTATTAGAGTGGATGTGAATGAGGGGCCAAATTTGGAATACTCTATCCCCGTCCATAATTCCTAATGGCTGGACTGCATAGCATGTATAAACTTTCTGCAGTGGGATATGAAACATGGGCCATTGTATCAGGTTTTAAATTTAAAATCCTAAAGACTTTCATAATATCAAACCCCATTTTTGATTCATGGTCAATAGTTTTCTGGAATAGTTTTTCAATGTATGTACATTGTGTAATTACCATTGTGCTACCTCAACTAGCAAAACAAAGGCAAGAAAATATGTAGCAGTGGCCACAATTCGGTCTAAGGTCCTTCAAGGAAATACAGCTGATTGTGGTCCACCTCACAATGATGCGCTACAGATTGCAATGGACACCTCAAATTTCATTATGGCAATCTATTTTCAGATATTTTCACCATCACTGCTGGGCAGGATGACTTAAAATGCCTTTTCGACATGTAATATTATTCTTTTGGAGAACTTGTATCCAATCTCCTCCAACAAATCCATACCGCCCTCAAAGGATTTCCCTTGGCTGTTGTATACATGTCATTTAGCTGACGCTTTTATCCAAAGTGACTTACAATTAATTCTTTTCTTTTCTTTTCCAACCATCATTATTACAGTAAAAGAAATACGCCAATATGGTTAAGATGTACTTTAAGGGCTCCAGGCTCCATATGTGAAACACAGTTGGATTAGTTGGAATCAAGGCTTCATCCTTAATTCCATGGATGGACGAGCATGGCCTTTGTGGAAATGAATTTTACTTTTGTTGTAATTTACAGGCTGAGATAAAAGCAGTATGGAGCGCGTCATTTACAGCCTGGTGGTGACGGAGTATGCATTTGTCTGAGGGAGGAAGGAAGGATAATGTGGAAAACATTCATATTAGTAGAGCTAATGTCAGAGCTTGGAGAGGTAATGACATACACAGTATGCACCCCAATTTATCCTGCTGGGAAATAATTGTAATCACATTTGTTCAAAGAGAGCGACTGAGAGGGTGGAAGGGGGCTGTGGGCTGCATTCTAGTAGAAAAAAACTCAGAATTGGCCCAGTGAAATGCCTGCATAACAGCAGGAGTGTCATTTAAGGCTTATGTTTGTGGCTAATTTCCTGTTTGCTCCCCTTTTTTCTGCTTATTTCCTTATTTTCTTAAAACCCTTTCAACACTTTCTGTAGATAACTATGAGGGCAGGAGCTATAGAGACATTGAGAAGAGACAGAGAAGGGAATAAAGATAGTGAGAAACACCAACCATGTCGAAAAAATAATCTCTCCAAAATGCACAAAAGAAGTGTAAAAAGGATCGGACTCTCATCAGTGCCACAAAGAGATACAAGGCCTTCTGACATCATCTCTGGCCAGAATAGATGAGCTCTCTAAGTGCCCATAAACACAAGGCACACAAAAAAGCCCTGAACTCAGCACCGCATGCTGGCTGCCTGGGGAGCACCTCATTCTGTTTTATCTGCTTCAGTTTGCTCTGTGTAGAGACGTTATTGAGCAAAGTCATAATGGCTTATATAGGGGCCAAAACATTATAGATTAACTGACACGGGTTAGAAGGTGAATGTGTGAAGTTGTTAGATAACCGCTGTTGGCATCACACGTTTCAAATACTTTAGATTTATAGTAGTGGGAAGCAACATTTTTCTGTAAATGGTTTAATTTATGTTCAATGACCACAAGGTGCGCGATACGCCACATACATTCACATCAATTCACATAAAGAGCAGTCCATAACTACACCTAAGTCTTAGTCCTTAAATCTTCACATCTGACCTTTTCTAACTCAGGAACTTTTTAGCTTTTTGTCTCATTCCTAATCCTCTTCATTAAAGCTCTGCAATTTGGGCCAATATATCATCACCGATTCCTTTCCATTTCTGCTGGATGTATATTCTAATTCAACGAGTGCAGCCACAGCCGAGGATATAAAACTGAATTGCTGAAACATTTCGGAGATTTAGCATACAGCAGCATCGCGAACAGTAGGAGCAGCTGATTAAAAGCACTTGATTTACTATGCACTGCAGAATCTGTGTCTATGGCCTTGGGAATACATATCTTCTGCTGTGCCACAACGACAGAAAGTAAAAAAAATAAAAATCTAGAAATTCCTCCTTAATTAGTTAGATATGCTGCAAAGCAATGACGCATACAGAAGAGTGGAATAACTTAGTTGGATTAACTTCAGGCAAGCTCCCATTTTCACTAAACTAAGTGTGAAAGTAATCTTTTGGCTGATTGTCAGTGTGTATTTTCGTGCATCAGCCTATCACAGATATATCCAAACATGAGCTGAGTTTCCATCTATATCGATCGCAATATTATCTGCTAGCAGGGGCCGGTCGAGCGAGAACCAAACACTGAGAGCCCTTATTGAACTGCGGTCACACAGCGTTTATCTACAGGTTCAGGAGGCCGCAGAGCAGCTCCACAGCTGCATAGCTCAGTTAGCAGACAGAGCGTGTGACCTTCACCTCTCAAAAGAAATTTTAAATATGAGGGAGCTTTGCAATGTCCACGATACAGAGGTGCAGAGCCCCCGACAGAGCGAGAGATTGTCGGATGTCTGACATTTAGCTCGGGGCAAGTCTTGTCCTTCCCCAGTGGTAAGGTTGAGCTATTTTCCTCACCTTGTCACTCTTTCACCGCTGCTGTTCACAGGAGTACTACAGTGGCCTGCTGCAACCAGTGACACGTTCAAAAGGATGCAGTGCATTGTGTCAATTCATATTTGATTGCATTTGCACTCTCATGAGGTGCACATTTGGGCAATAGGAGCGAGCTGTGTGGGTATAGAGAAGGGACTGAGGGAGAAAGAATTGGAGCTGGCCATCTGCTAGATCTTGGACAGAATTTGAACTGACTTTTCCCTCCAGATCAGATCAGAAGTGGGCAATCATCACAGTCTTTCTCTCACTCTGATGGCACCCACATGTCATTCTCTGCTTATTTCTCCAGTCATTTAATCATATAGCAGGGAGCTATTGAAAAACTGATTTATGAGATTTACAAGCTATTAGAATGAGAGGATGTGAAGAGCCCTGGGGGAAATTCCCATCTGTCTCTGTTCAGTGCATCTTCTGGTTCATTTACCACTGGTAAAGTCCCATTGCTCCTCTTACTCGCCATCAAATCCAACTGGAGAATTGGGCTGGTCAATAAAGCTAAATGGTCAGTGGTGAAGAGCTTGGGCCTTGGGAATGTTGTACTGGTAGAAAAATGAGGAGGGATTCAAGCAGAAATAATAAGAGATGTGAAGAGAGAGAATTGTTGAACAGACTGTTTGCTGGCTTTCTGATTCCTGGCCGAGTTGTGTCCCAGTGGCGGCCTGTCTGTGTGTACAAATCAGCAACAAACTGCTTGGATGGACACCTTAAAGTCTGAGCAGATTGTTTTTTTCTTTTTTACTTTTTTACTTTTAAGTCGTAAAGTATTTTATGTTATATCACAAAGCTGATGATGACACAGTGCCAAGGTTATAATCGTTAACGAAAACGAACGAAATAACGAAAACTAGGTGGGAAAAAACGTTAACTGAAATAAAAATAAAAACGAGGCATTACAAAAAAAACGATAACTAACTAAAACTGTAATGTCTGTTTGCAAAACTAACTAAAATTAAATTAAATTATCGAGTAAATGTCCTTAGCTTTCGTCCAAGTCAATGTCTTTCATAGAGCAAATAACGTTATATCTTTCAGAGTTGACATTTCCGACCATAGACCTGTTTTATACAGTCTATACCATAGACATTTATATAGTTTCTGACTGGGAACCCAAAAATTCTAACATTCCATGTCAAATTGAACACAACACAGTCCATATGCCCCTCGCCTGGCATCATGGCGGTACCGAAAGTCGGAAGAAAGCGGCAGAGACCTATTTGATAATGACTGCGTCAGATAAAAGCAAGTGCCTTGCAGTGGAAGGTGGTAAAAAAATCCCACGAATTTGAAAGTACATTTGAGAAGCGTGCACAAGGAGGCTAACCTAGCTTACCTTAACAAGGTAAAGGAGAATGCAAAGCCCTCTTCCCCCGAAACAGAAGCTAACAGGTACAGGGCATGGATGTATGGATACAGGGCCAGGCAGCATGACAGAGAACACTATAGGAGGGCTTTCACCAGCGACCCAATAGCTGCTGGTTAGTAAATACGCAGGAACACCAAAAGTGGGAGGAAGCGTGGGTTAATATGTGGATTGATACGGGCATGTCTACACAACTGTGAGTCGACTGACTTCTAAAAGTTCCCCACTTTACTCGAACCAAAGTTCAAAACACCTGTAACAACAAAACATCATGTACAGTATGTCTTCTTTAGTCTATTGTCTATTTAGGATTTTTCCTGGAACACGTCACTTACACATTTTCCACTTACTGCGGCGTCTTGTGTAGACTGTTTACATATTTGTGCTCATCATATGTACATTTTACGTAACTTACAGGTGTTATTGTTGAATACATTGTGAATAGCCTACATATTTCTAAAATGGTATGATGTTTTTGTTGAGTTATCACACAATACTTTTTCTGACCTTTTTGAATCTTGCCCCTGGCAAATAACCCATATTACAAAAAAAAGACTAAAACTAACACTAAAACTAATGAAAACTAAACTAAAACTAAGCATTTAAAAAAAATAAATAAATAAATAAACTAAACTAGCAAACCCGCTTTAAAAACTAATTAAAACTAAACTGAATTTGAAAACAAAAATTCAAAATGAAATAAATATAAAAACTAATGAAAAATGCAAAACTATTATAACCTTGCACAGTGCATATATTCATGTTTGCATGAAGAACCATAAAGGCAGGGTGGCGTAGAAGGACAAAGACACTGTAAGTCCGCATTAGCATTATGTTACAGTCAGAACAGCATTGTAATAGAATGTATAAATTACAAGAGTAGTTTGACATTTTTGGAAAATGTAGTTGCCGAGAATTGGATGAGAGAATCAATACCACTCTCATATCTGTCTGTTCAATATGAAGCAACAGCCAGCAGCCGGCTAGTTCATCATAAAGACACAGGGGGAAACAGCTAGCCTGGCTCTATCCAAAGGCAAAAAAATCTGCCTATCAGCACCTCTAACCTCACTAACTAATTTGATCTTGTTTGTTTAACCTTTTAGGCAAGACAAGGCAAGGCAGCTTTATTTATCTGTATAGCACATTTCAGCAACAGGGCAATTCAAAGTGCTTTACATAAAACATGAAAGAACAGTTAAAAACGATTAAAAAATGAAAACATTAAAGAGCAGTTAAAAACGATAAAAAAAAACAAATAATTGAAAACAGATAAAAGACGAGAATACAATTTACAGTGCAGTATAAGAACAAGTTAACCGAGTCCAACTTGGGCCTCCCAGAGGACTTATGTTACATGAACAATCCACCCATCTTGGAGTGGAAAAAGTATTTTTATTTTTTTTATTTTAGGTACAATATAATGTGTGATAAGCTAAGCAAAGCAGGTGCTGACTGTTTGCTTCATATTGACTGTACAGATCCGAGAGTGGTATGGAACTTCCTAACTAACTCACAGCGAGAAAGTTAATATTCCCCAAAATGTTGAACTACTGTGTTGTGTTATTTGGCAAATCACACAGAGTTAACAGAAACTGATTAGTGTTCCAAAATCAACATTAAATGTCAGCTTGCTGTATAGGGTGCTATTACAAGGTACTAAGTGCACCTAATGATAAGTAATGTGGGTCATTTTTTTTGTCTATTTTGCATACGTACATTAAATGGATATATTTTCACAGCGCAACTCAGCTCACATCAGCTTTTTCAGAGTTGTGCATCTGAGAAATGTGCTGAGTCACAATGGTTTAACCACCAGAAGAGAATTTTGTAATGATTGGTGGATGAGAGTCACAGCAGGTGAGCTGCGGTTTATCACATTTGCCACAACTTACACAGTAAACACAGCTGAAAGGAAAAAGTACAGCACAGGTTTTGCTCAAGTTTCCGTTCCTTACTCGACACAGAAAAAAAAAAAAATCCTGCATTTGCTGTTCTAGCAAAATCAAATCTAACTCCTTTGGCTCGGCCTGATTAAAATAAAGACAACCACAGGTATCTGCGATTGAATAAATTCACTGCGATTCGATGAGAGATGGGTCACAGTGGAGAAAGAGGGAAGCCGACTGACAGACTAAGGATACATTCTTAATTTCATTATGTTGTTTTATTTGATTCATTATTGGACCCGTAGACCAGAGCAAAGCACTGCTGCCCTGGCAACTAATATGTCTTTATGTGTTAATTGTAGAGGGCCTCGGGATAGCTGTGCTTTTTAGGAATGGAAGTTTCAATCATGCAAACAATCTACTAGATTGCCTTAGGATTACAGGAAACTAAATTCAGGTAATTTGAGGCTGCATTTAAATGGCTGGAAAGGGATCACACAGGGGGGGGAATGTGTAGAAACAGAAGGTATTAAGCCTGGAGGTGAGGTTGTGTGGCAGGTTATGGCAGTGGATTCAAAGGCTGAAGTTTGGAGACACAACTAAGGGAAACTACACTCATAATATTAATATCCTCATCTCAATTTGCCATACAGCAAACTGCATAGCAATTATAATCACATTCAATCAACATAATCTGGGATGTGTTCAAAAAGGACATTTGTGTATTTTCCTAGAGGCTTCTTATACTGTACTCTGAAGTCAGAATTCTGCGAGTGCAATAAACGTCACATCCCATCTCTCTGTCTCTGTTTGTGTTCGTGGTAACAGTCGAGGCCTTTGACCGAATGTGTCTGGAAAGCATAGCACCGGTCCTGTCACAGGCAGGGGAGAGAGGAGGTGAGTGGGATTGATACTGAGTGACACTCAGCTAGCTCTGGCTTCCCTCGAGAGATCCCTCAAGTTGGCTAAATGGGAGAGAAAAAAAGAAAATGTCATCCTTGTCACGCTGAACCCTGCTGGGGAATACAGTGGGAAATGCAGGGTCATTTTAATTTCAATAACCCATTCATATTGGATAATTCAAGAAGATGTATTAAAGAAGCTAGTATATAATGAGAAGCAAACAAGGGCTGGCTTGGTCAGAATACAGGTGTCTGTTCCCGATAAAAGCCCCAGAGACACTTTGAGAAAGGTCAGAGACACATATTTGAGACAGGCATTAGGAAATGCAGTGGTCTGAAGCTGGCAGGACAAAGCCAAAGGGACACAGAGGGATTCAGGAACCAAGGAAGCCTGGCGGGGGTGGTGGGGGTGGGCATGCAAGATAAGTTTCCAACCCACAGCAGGAAAGCAAGGAGCCAGGCTGCCACGTGCAGATGATTTGCCAGCAGGCTTTGCAAATGCTCCACAGGTGTTAGCTTATATTCATTGAGCTTGATGAGTAAACGCATCGACTTTACCGGCCCACTGGAGTCGAATCATCAATTGTGGTGTGCTTTTTCTCGATCTTTTGTATACGAAAAAATCTTTGGAGGGTCTTATATAGTACTGTAGTGCACAGGAGTACTTCTGTAATGAAGTGTTGTTAAATGTTGTGGTGTACCCCACTTTTCTTCTCATCTACATGAACTTTAGCCATTCATTTCCTATTTTTCCACTATGCATGATGATGACTAGATGTCATAGTGGAATGAACTATTGCTTTAACTATAAATTGCAGTGTAGGTAGGAAAAAGTGATTTCCACAGCATCCTTCAAAAAAGTCGTGCTTTGGCAACAATTCAATCTATTGAGGCTACCATTTATTAAGAAAGTGGCATCTCGTTCTCTTCAAGTGATTTAAGAATGGCTGCTCTAGGAAGAAGCATAATTCTAAGTACCTGGCAGCAATACCTGATGTTTATCATTGATGTTTTAGTTTGGCACTCTGCTGTCAACCTCCACTGTTGTCTACACAATACATAAATAACTGCTTATTAACTGTGCCTATTTGTTTTATGGTGGATTTTTTCTTTAATAACTGGTATGAAATTAAACTATTTGCACCTGCTGTACATTTAGGACGAGAGATTGTTCCAGCTACGCTCACCCCAGTGCTCTGTAATTATCCTGCCACCTGTAGATAACCCAGTCACTGAAGTGTGAATACACATGGGAATTATGTATTAATCAGTTAACCTTAAAATGTTTAAATCTACAGGTCAAATCTGAGTTTCACTACATTCCCTGGCTTTGACATTTACGATTATTAAAACAAAAACATGACTGCTGAGGCACGGATAATGAAATCTGCAGGTAGAATAACTGACACCTGTGAGCCACAGAGGTTAAGGTGTCTCTGTACAGCTCAAAGCGAGCATCTAGCGTTTCAAATCTCAACAGAAGGTATATAAAGAAACTGCGACTGTGCATATGTGTACTTTTTTGTATATGAAGTAAGGCCTTGAGGGTAACCATGCTTGGAAAAAAAAAAAAAAAAAGACAAGAGGAAGGAAGCGAGGTGGCAAGAAATACACAGAGACACCCTGATCACATTCACTTGCAGTGATGGTGGACACAGATATGGGACTGGGACACAAGGCTGACGTTTATCAGTGTTGTCATGCTCATTGTTCATTCGAGCAAATATCAAAGTCGACAGCGACTTTGCAGTCGAAGAGAGAGATTCCAGCCTTGTGCTCTTTGTTCATTCAAAGCGAGGTTGAAAATACACACCCCCGAACAGCATCTGCAGAGTGCTAAAGCTGCAGCATCAGGAGCCAGGGTGCACTGATAGATGCCCACACACACACACACACACACACACACACACACACAACCATGTACGCATGCTGTCACACTCACAGATACAAACTGAAGACAATTCAATACACGATTACTTTTTTCTTCTTCTTACAAACATGAACAAATACACAAACATACACAAAGTGATGTTATACTTTCATGGATCTATAATCACTTACAATACATCTGCTGATCTGTATTAGTAAGTGTATTCACTGTGCCTCAGGCTATTTCAGTTTCATTGCTACGGCTTGAATTTATGTTTTCCCCTTCCTGGTTATTTGTTTGTTTTGTGTCAAGCACTCTTCTCTGTCATGAGTTTTAATATCCTTTGTCATTTTGATTGTTTTTCTCATTTTCCTGTGATGTTGTTTTAGATTTCCACAATCTGCATGTGCAAACAAACAATACCCGAGGATAGTAGTAAGAATAAAAAATATTCCCATTGCACATGTCACTAACACACAAGGATGTAAGGATAAATCCCAGCTAAAGCCCTGTACACTCAAATAGGTGTTTTCTTTTTTCTTGCTGATTAACCTGTTTAAGGAAACAGCTTGGTGAAGCCATGTGGCGTGGGCAGAGAGTCACAGAGTGGGAGCCAACCAGCCAGCTCAGGAGCATCCTATTTTTATTACCTCTTATGTCAATCGCATGACGCAGAATATTGTCTCCCAATAAACAGACATTCTGGAAATGATTGATGGCTAAAAAGAAGAAAGTACTGACCTTATATCCTTCAGTTTAAACCAGGGGATTTCAAACTGTTAAAGGGGTTGCAGGGTGGATCCGGAGGGAGAAAATGAGATAAAGATACTGCTCTCAAGGTGAAAGAGGCAGCATGCCAGTGTCCTTAAAACAACGGGAATTAAGTTATCATAGTTTAGCTCGCTGATTTGGCACGTTTAATCAATACGGTCGGATGATAAAGGCAACAAAGCTAACAAAATGAGAGAAAGAGAAAGATGCTAATCAAGCCCTCTCTCAGGCATTACACACCCACACAGCCTTGAAAAGAGCTCTTATCAGCCAAAATAATTGAAATTCCATGTGATTTAAATTTGTGTTGCCTAAATGTAACTAGTTCCATTTCACAGCGTTTACTAAGTGTTTAAAATTGTGCCCCGTTGGGTTAAATAGAATGGTCACATTACTACGGTCACATAATTAAACCGCCACCATGTGGCAGTAAATAAAAGCGCCGTATGTGTCATTTTGGGAGTCTTTGGCAATCGACCTGTAATGTCATGTTGGTACAGTATGAAAGTCCTTTCACCTGAAAGGACTGGCGTCGTCATTGAGAAGTCAGCATGAGAATTTGGGGTTTGCCTTATGACACAACTCTAATCATAGTCGCGCTGTCATTCAGTGTGGTGTCCACTGTTCAATATGTGCTTCCTTCGGCTGTCAAGACTAAAATATGTGTGTAATAAAATGAGCTGTTGCATGAGGAGGGTCTGGTCTTTAAATGTATCAATAACAACCACGCCTGTTCCCAGCTTTAGCAGACTTGTAAAGCTGATGCAAATTCAATGGATACAAAACACAATGGCTGTTTACCTTAAAGTTATAAAAGTTGTCAGATACAATGTCTCTACCTCTTTCCTCCCGTTGACTATAACACACTTTATATGCAGTATGTGAGTCACCTTGCTGTGGCAAAAAGTGAGCTATCATTCTTCAGTGCATTGTCTAAAGCAAACCATCAAGGAAAGAGTCTGATCTGACAGCAAAACCCAGAGGCCTGAGAGAGACACACACACACACAGACACGATGAAGGGTTCTCCAGAAGGGGCTTGCTTGTTATATATTTTGAGATTTGGGCCAGGAGACTGCTGCATTTGTGTGTGTGTGTGTGTGTGTGTGTGTGTGTGTGTGTGTGTGTGTGTGTGTGTGTGTGTGTGTGTTGGAGGAGGGCTTTTTCATCTCCTCAGCCCCTCATCTGTCTTTGTACAGATAAGAGTATAACGCTGGAAATGACAATAATGGAGCAGATCTAAGAAAATACCTGAGAAAGGGGCAATGGAGAGAAGAAGTAACAGAGAGAGAGAAGGTGAGAGAGAGAGAGAGAGAGAGAGAGAGAGAGAGAGAGAGAGAGAGAGATGAGTAGAATAGAATAGAAATATCACGATTGGAGAAAGTGTAATGCAGTGCAGGGATCTTTCTCTCTCCGCCGACAGGAACAAATAATTCATCATTTACTAGACTAATGGGTACATTCTTATGGAACATTTCTAGACAAATGGTATTGGCTACAGCACATACCATACATATAATAGCATGTCTCTATAATATTATTGTCATCAATTACATCTCCTGGGCTTGGAGTTGTTAAAGTGTTATCTACATATTCGTAATCGTTTGTGACATGTTTTTCATTTTCGACATCAAGATTGTGAATTTATTTTTTTCGGGGTAAAATAAATAGGATTAAACAGATTAATTTGCAGCAGTATTTAATTTAATAAGTTAATAAGTATCAGAAATGTACAATTTAGTTGTATGACAGTAGCAGCTATATTCCAGCATATCATATTCATTTAGCAAAATGCCTACCAGCATAAGCACAATCCCCACTGTGACTGTGGTCTTAATGACTGGATTCTTGATTAATTGCCCCCTGTAAACATGGCGGCGTCTGATACATTTTCTTAATTTCACTTTGTAATGCGAGCTATGGGGGGGGGGCTTGGATTTCAGTCAGTTTTGGGATGAAGACTGCAACAAAATATGAGAACATTTGATTATTATACATGTAAATAATGACTACACCATTTAGTTGGGAAAATTGGTTATGGTTTCTCCCAAATCTTTTTGTGATACAGGTGAAGACTGGCTGTAACCGAAGATGAAACACTTCACAAACATTTCAGACATGATGTCATAAACTCACAAGAATTATGCAAAAATATGCAAAATTATGCAAAAATCTATGTATTTCTATTTTCTGTGTGTATAATCATAGTGGCCAGTTTATATAGGTACACCAAGGTTGTACTGTCATGAAGGTTATAAACCTAATAAACTGGCCACTCAGTGTTGTTGCAACTACACAAGCAATACTTTAAGAATTTGTAAGTACTTTTACTTTACTTGAGTTTTTCTATTTAATGCTACATTATACTTCTACTGCACTACTACTACTACTACTACTACTGTAGGGAAATATTGTACTTTTTACTACTACTTTTATTTGACAGCTGTAGTTTTTTTTGCAGATTCAGATTAGTAATATAAAATATAACATATGAATGATGATGTATTATTATAGATTTAGCAACCCAGCAGTGCATACATGTGTTAACATTTGCCCCATCTTTACCAGCTGCAACATATAAGTGATGCTTAAGCCTGTTTTACAGTTCTGCGGAGGCTCCATGCAGAGCTTTCACCGTAGCCTACGTAAGTGGCCTGATGTTTATACTTCTGCGTTGGTGTGTGCGTCGAGCCAGCATGTGTGTGTGTGTGGGGAGTAGGTGATAGAGCGAGGGAGAAGTGAGAGAGTGACGGGGGAGAGTACCGACTCTAGGGTGATAGTGAGAGAAACAAAGTGTCTCCTCTGTGTTTTCTTACCAAGGTGGGAAATCTGTAGCATGAAAAGTTAACCCTCTCCTTGATTTCATTTTGTCTATGGAGAAGAAGAGATAATTTTGACTTTTACTTGTACCAGATATTTAGTCATAAACCAACGCATTGGAAAAATTAAAAATTTCACCTGATGATGGTGCTAAATTAAAAGTTAAGAGATCACCACAGGGACATGCACATCTGAACACAATTTTAAGGCAGTGCATCCAATAGTATTTCTTCTGTCTACATTTCATCATCGAATGGCTAAATCGACTCACGGCGGAATCTCCATAAAAACGGTTTTCCTTTAAGAAGAAACGGTGAAAATGGCCCATGGAGAGTAACTGAGTGATCTAATGTCTGTGGAAGGATAAAGACATGGGGTTGGATAGATGACAGCAGGGACAGCGAGACATAATGAGCTGATCAAACGATAGTGGAGAATGAAATGCCAGAGTAGCTTAGAGCGGTGACAGACTGGGCTGTTAAGGAATCCCTGGTCTTGCTGTGATAGTCTGCTGCCTCTGTTCTCATTGGAATAATGCTTATTTCTGTCACAGCACCTGCAGAGTTTGTTGATCCAAACTATCCTTAACACAAATAGTTCCATTCTGTCCATCCTTTCTTTACACAATTTTTCTTTTCTCTGATTTGGCATTCATCCATCCATCTATATTCCATTATTTCATCGTTTTTCTTATGGTCACTAATTAAAATTGGCATACAAGTCCTTTTAAAAACCTTGTACCTCTGGCTTTGTTTTCCATCTATGTATTTCCTCTCATTCTTTCATCTGTACTTGTCGAATTATCTCTCTTTTGTTTGGTTTAATTGGATGTCCCTGAATAGACGGCCTTTTTTCAAAAGCTATGACCTAAGTAATTCATCAGATTGATTTTGCATAATGATGTACAACAGTAGGTGGTATCTCTGTACTGTTTCAGACAAAGATCAATAAATGAACATGAACTGGAGGACACACTCGGTCATTGTTTTCCCTCCGTCTATGGTCAATCCAGTCAGAATTTGTTTCCACCTCCCTCCAGCCACAGTCAATCTCATTTTTTCCTTCATATTCAAGATAATAAGGGTTACAGATTGCATGACCTGTGATTCAGTGCCTCAGATGTTGGCTGCCAAAATTACGAAACCTGGCAAGAGAATACACTGTAATAATCACACATGCAGTGAAAAGTAAACAAAAAGCAGATTACTCTAGTTTTAAGAGTCACATTCTGGAAAAGTCATTTCTGACCACAATAGAAGACCAAAACAAACTTGAGGTGTATGTATATGTCACAAACAGAGCAACACAGGTAGGTATTCATTGGAGTCCTCTTTCTCACCACCTGTTCCAGTGATCACGTGCCTTTTTTTGGTCAACCAGCTTCTGAGAAAAATGCCTGGTTCTGAATGCTAGATGTTGGGCTTTCTTCATCAGCAACTATTTTACTTCAGCTCTCTGCCATTACCCGCTGTGCAGCTATCGTAAAATCAGCTTGAGTGAGCTTGTTTTTGCTGATTTTGCCCATGGGAAGAGCCGTTGGGACTAAACCATGCAGACAAGTGAGATAAAAACAAAGAGCTGAAAGCTTCAGGGCTGCAGAGTGGAGTGCATTTTCTGGGGGATTGGGATCGGCAGTATTACCAAGCCTTTCAGATTACAGGGATTTATATTAAACACCATTTAATAAATCTTTAAAGTGGCACTCACACCTGTGGCCTTTGGCTGAACATTTCCTTTCAGGAAATATCTTTACTTACATCCTATTTAAAGATTCAACTATTTTCAAAATTTCTGTCAGTGAAGTATGAGATCATTTAGAGTGTTTTAGTGTCAGTACATTACCACAAAAATGTACTTATAAAGTAATTAAATCAAACCCAATTGTTTAATCTATTTATGGTCGCATTTCTTTCTGCAATAGTCATTCAATGTATTAATATTCTGTAATTACGTCTTAATATATTCTCACCCCCACCCCTCCTCCACACAGTTGCTAGTAGCCAAGGAGGACATGGAGGATTAAAAAAACACGATGGAAGTAATTATCATCACCCAAGCTTTTGCACGCGAGAGTCGCCAGACTACACCATTTTGTAAACATAGCCCTACTGAGAAATACAGAGAGAGTTGTGGGGAGCTGATAGGCTTAATTAGCTTTGTATCAACTCATTTGGCAATGGCTTGAATGTAACGGACATTCATTAATATAAAATAGTTGCACACTATAGTTTTAACAGGCAAGCTAAACAATCCACTTATTCTTAAACAGTCTAAGGCCTGACATTCCACTCTTCCCCAACATCTCACAAGGCTTCCGGAGCCTTGCCAAGCCTCTGGGCTGAATCCCAGGGCTGCTCCTAAGCCTTGGCCTGAGAGGAGAGGATGATATGCAGTGAGGAGAACTCTGTTTTGAGGAATGACTGGTGTTGTTTTCGAGCACACGCTGTTAACATCAATTGACAACAACTATATTATTATCCTTAAAATTCCAAGATCAGATCAATGTTAGAGGGTATGTAGCTCGTCTCATATCGGACATTCGGGCATGCTTCAATGCAAATACATGCAATAAAAGAAAAGTCCTCCTCAATCACTATAATTCTCTGCAATAAAAGAGACAATTGAGCTTAAATTCAAATTGTTACCCCTGGCACAAACTATTAGCTATTCTATTTTGTTATGTACATCAGCCTGTAAAACAGCTGATCTTTCCCTGACCAAATCGCTCCATCGCAAAGCTTTTAGATTGCCCTGATAAAGAGTTTTCAGAGTGGTTTTGGTGCCTCTCTATTGGCTATGCCTCAGGTTTTAATCTGCAAAATCTCAAAACAACCTAGATCCTTCTAACTCCACGTCCTCCATCTTATCTTCCAACTCTGTCTCTTTCTTTTTGTCCATGTATCCTTCTTGCTTTGTCTCCTGTTGTCCCTTGAGCCAGTATTCTTATAGTTACTGGAATCCATCTGTTTATTCAAGTGTCCAACTATGAGCTGGGGAAAAAACACATAGAAACTTGATTGATTGAGGACAAGAGCTCCGCTGCACAGCCACTCAAGGAAGAAATGGCTTTGTTGTATTTGTCTCAGCTCTTGCTTGATTTGCTCCAGATTACAAGAAAAGTAAAATAGCACCAATCTCATTATCCTCCCTTTCTATGTTGAGTAGCTAACCACAGGAGAAAAAGAACTCTGATGCAATTTTCAGCTTTTGTTTTTTTCCTAATTTTAAGTATCTATTTTCATTTAGATTGAAGTTTCTGAACTCTAGAGATGTGTGACTCCTGGGGTTCCCACCAAGCTATGATGACAACATGGCATTACCTGTTTGACAGCACAGGGTCAACCGTCACAGGCTGGGCCAGTCACTTAAGGTCAGTGCACCTCCTGAGGCCTGGAACAGACAGGCAGCTTTGCAAGCAAGGGCAAAAAAAAGGATATCTTTGACCAAATGTGGATGTGAGTAATGCAGGGAATTCAGGGCACTGGGTTTAAAATGTCCTCTCCTACAGAAACAGTCCTCAGAGAGTACAAAGACGTGGTTTACTGTGTAGCGGAGAAAAACAAGAGCAGTTTGTGTGGGTGACCACGCACAGTGAGAATTCTGTCAAAGACAAAAAGAATGACAGAACTTGCATATGTTATCTCTGATTAAAGACACCTCTCTGATGCATTCATATCAGCTTATGAGCCCAAACTTAAGGACTCATTAATTCAATTTCAGCATCCCTTGGTACAGTACATGTTTGGTGATGATTGGTTCTTCCAGTTAGTCAAATGTAATACTGAGCTGCAGAGAAAGCAATAAGATTGTAATTTGAATGGGAGAAGCAGGATTTTAACTAAGCAATAAAGCAAGGCAAGCAATACACGATTGCTAAATCTTTTTGGTAAACATACACGGATAAGGCTGCCATTTTCTTCCCAAGATAAAACTACAGTATATGACATCTACACTGAACAGCAGACACAAAAGAAGACAGCTAAAAACTGTCCTTTACACTTCCAGTGAAGAAAACAGGCGATTCTAGTTGACCCCAATTATCCTGCCTTCACCTCGGGCTTTGAGGTGAGACAAGAACAGGGAACTGCTGCCCCACGGGGCACAGAGCTCTCTCTGATCTGCCAGGCACAAAGCTGGTTCAATACAACAATTCCCCCAAGAAATCTTAAGCACAAATACCAATAGTACATTGTTATTTGTGTGACTTAAATCCAATAAAAATACAATTAACTAC
The DNA here is from genome assembly GCF_031162955.1 of Sander vitreus. Classification (NCBI taxonomy): domain Eukaryota; kingdom Metazoa; phylum Chordata; class Actinopteri; order Perciformes; family Percidae; genus Sander; species Sander vitreus. The sequence continues at coordinate 9,653,381 of NC_135871.1, read as the reverse complement.
ATAATGGAATTTGGATTTCTTTGCTCTGTGTTTCACCAGTATTTATCACTATCCAATCACAACTGCCCATGTCATGCTAAAATTTCACCATGTGCAGGTATGAAGACGACATGTACATGTGGCATTTGATGTTGCATGTCTGTATGCATGCATAGTCACGTAGAAGAAGTCAACTTGGCCGTGGAGCCATATTCATTTCATGTGTTAGTTTAAGAACACTGCTGTTAAGTACAAAGCAGATCAAGTTTACTGATAGGGGCCCCATTACAAACACGGTTTATTAGCCTTTTACATTGCTTTCTGTATAGCGAAGAGGGAATATGGGGAGTAAAATTCAATTCATTACAGCGATCAAGGACTTTTTGACAGGGGCTTCTGTGGCAGCATACAGCAGTTAGTTGATGATGATGATGATGATATTGTGTGAAATTGCTTTTTGTTTAGCCTCGAGCACTGACACGCAATAACAAATCAGCCACAAATGTGAAACCCTCAGACTCGCGCGTGCAAACACACAAAGGGCTATGCCAGAAGGCTTAATGCTTCCACCCTTGACATGTTTCATTCTTTGGTCTGATCCCTCCAGCTGAGTTTCCCCCAAACAATTTGAACATGCAGCATAGGCTCTTCTTCTCTGTATAATCCTTTTAGACAGCACACATACAGCTGGACCACTTAGCCCAAAGACAGATGTTAATGATAAATGTACACATGCTATGTAAAGAGTGTAGCTAAACACTCCAAATCAGTAGGTATGATTTTTGACTTCTTTTTTTCTTCTTCCCACAGATGGAATGAAAGCCACAGCGAGGTGAGTCATTTCAGATGAAAGTAGCCTACCTGGGGCTTTTATCAGATGTTATTAAGCAGAAAGTTGATACGTGACACAATCCTGATGCAAACAAAGCGTTTAATCACTCCAGGCTAGACAAACAATTAATATTTCATATTTATGTTAGTTTTGAAGGCTGCTGCATGTGAGGCACAACCTTCTTTCTCCCCAAAGTGTCATTCTGCAGAAAGAATTATTTATTATTATTATTACGAAGTATTGAGCATAGATATCACTGTATTGAGCATAGATTGGCCGTGGCTTGGTAGCGTTGCATTTCCCCTGTCTCATTTCCTGGTTCTCCTTCTCCATAGACAAAATGAAATCAAGGAGAGGGTTAACTTTTCATGCTACAGATTTCCCACCTTGGTCAGAAAACACAGAGGAGACACTTTGTTTCTCTCACTATCACTCTAGAGTCAGTACTCTCTCCAAAGCTAAACGCAGTCACTCTCTCACATATCACTGTGCTGGGCTTCCCTTAGATCTGTTTCTTGTGAAGTGGTCAAAGAAGCTGCCTCTGTCTCTCTCTAGCCATCTCTAATCAGACCAAAAATGTCCCTATGATATTCTATATGACATGAGTGTCTCTATCATCAAAGAAAAGCTGGAGTGGAGCTGAACAGTGAAACACTGATTTATGACATGAAGTAAAAAAAAAAATGCTGTGGGATATTCAACTTGTTTTTGTTTTTTGCAACCTGTTAACTCAGCTTCTGTCTACTGTCCTATTCGTTCAGCAGTGATCTGCCATTCAACTGCGGCTCAACACAGGGACCGTCCAGCACCACACCGCGGCAAATGGACCTGAATACAGGTGTTGTGTTTCTAAAGCATAGGCTACAAGGAACATGGATAACGCCAGTCATGGAACTGAATAGCCATAGCCAGGGCACATCATGCCAAAAAAAAAAAAAAAATGTTGTTCAGAGATCGGAAATCTCAGATGCTCGAGGCTTTACTTACACAAAAACTCCGAAAAGCAGAACTCGGATGCCAATCTCCAAAGCCAGCTCTCGCAGCACGTTTTTCCTGCGGTCCGGGGGCGACACGTTCATGATTGTGAGATAATCCGTCCAAGTGAAATAGCAAGACAAAGGCGGTCCCGGTCAGTTCTGATGCTTGTTCACTTTGTAATCCACCTGAACAAAGCGAGCGCTTTCCACAAGCGGTGCTCCCTAATCACTCACGCCGCGCGCCTCCATCGTGACTCGGTCACCTGAAGCAGTCTTCCCCTTTCCTTCGCCTTCGCCTGTCTCCGCTGCTCTCCGTCTGCTTCAATCCCCCTCGGGCGATTTTCTTTATCGCAACTCTTTTGCTGACAGCTGCTGCTCCTTTACAGAGTGAATGTGTCCTTCCTCCACTCCACCAATTACTTCAACTGGGCTAGAGTTTGGAGTAGATATGGGAAAACATTAGAGGTGTAGGGGGAAGTGATGATGGGAGACAAGTGAAGAGAGAGGAGAGTCTGAGGCGAGTGTGTATGGAGTCAGAGTCAGAGTCTCTCTCTCTCTCTCTCTCTCTCTCTCTCTCTCTCTCTCTCTCTCTCTGTGTCTCTCTCTCTCTCTCTCTCTCTCTCTCTCTCTCTCTCTCTCTCTCTCTCTCTTTCTCTCTCTCATATCTTGGCTTCACTTTGGAGAATCAGATGACGAGAAGTTTCTGGAACACCACTCACTATAGCCTAGCCTACTTCACAGATGAATAAGTCCAGAGTTCCTATCCAGTAGTAATGCAATACACTGTTATCAGCTGAATGTCTTCTTGTCTAGACTGAAGCCAAGAGACAATCCTCCTGCAAACATCTCCTCATAAATAATGAAGCACTCATAGTCAATGTGACATAAACAAAGCAGAGAGGAGCAGAGAGACCGGGTACGGTTGTAACACTTTTTTCTTCAGCAACTAAAACTACCTTTCTTTTTTTAGCCACACATCTGAAACTTTTAGGCAAAGTACCCACATGTGTCTACTACAAATGGCAACAATTTAAATTTCTTCAACTATATCAGAGACTTTGTGAGATGTTGACAAATACAAGGTGGTCCTTTGTTACGTAACACATACTGGGGTAAGTTGTAAAAGGTAGACAAAATGAACATAAACTAAGGGTACTCAAGTGATATGCCACAACAACAGTTTTTTTTTTTTTAAACGAATGGCTGCAACAATAAAATATGTGTGAATATGGGGAGTGTATGTGCATGCACACGTGTGCGTTTTGTGTGTACATGCACATTGATATGGGTGTTTGTGTGTGTGTATGTGCGTGTGTGTGAGTGTGTGTGTGAGTGAGAGCAAATTAACATAAACATATTTACCCCCATTCCACAGAATGAACAAATTAAATGCATTCTTAAGTCACAATGGTGACAAGAAAAAACTAATTAAATGCATTGTTAATCTAAGTCAAAATGGTGACAAATGAAATTGGTCAGGCCTGGAGTGCATGCCTGGTGGACCCAAAAGCTACATAAAACACGCTTGAACCACACTTGGTGGTTGTGACACTTTCATAACACGTGTTACAACCTACCCGCCACTGTCACCCATTGTTTAGCTAGCTTTATTAGCATGGTGCATTGAAATTAGCAGGAGGTTGATACACCATTCTTTACTAGAGAAACTACAGTTTGACCTGGTATAACTCATACAACATTATCTGCAACGGTAGAAATACTAAACAAAATATTAACTTGTTATTTTTTTTTTTTTTACTTTCTTACCTCAATTAGATTTTCTGCTGTAGCTTCAGGAGAGATAGCAACACAGACTGGAAAACCTCCATGTGGGATCCCTTAAGGAAGCCTGAGGAAACTGAAACTGTCACATGACTCCTATCTTATCCCTGATTCATGGAAATGGTAGTGTTACTCACCCCGTGTTACAACTGTCTCCCCCACTTCACTTGGTATAGGTGTTCATCACCGAAACATTGTCACAGCGGCTGGTGGGAGGCATAAGGCTGATCTCTCAGCCTGACTTATATTTTATAACATTGCTGTGCCAGCCGATGACCAAGCGTCCGTATTTTACGAGATGAGAGTGAGAATCTGTTGGCCCTGCTCACTGTTGGCTCCCCCATAATGTCCAATCATAGGCCTACTACTATGAAGGATCCAGCACCTCAGGGTCTTTGCAGCCAGACAGTGATAAAAGAGCACAGGCAGCAGCATACACCTGCGGGCCAGAAAACCTGGCCAGCACTTTATAGACACATGAATATTTGATGCCTTCTAAAACTGGCCTTCCTGCATTACCTGCCAGTCCAAAATTTGCCTCTGTGTATATATGTACTGTATGTGTGTGCACGAGAGAGAGAGAGAGAGAGAGAGAAAGAGCGAGAGAGCATCATGAAAAACGCTCTGACCCAAAAACTTGTTTGCCGCCTTTCTAGGTCACAAGCTTGACAAGCTGGAAGCTGACTCTGTAGATGCAATTTAGAAATTATGAATTCTTGCTGGTTAACAAGGCATCCTGTTAGCTACAACAAAGATAAATGAATGTATATACACGCACAAACTCAGGTCACAGCAGATGTTTTGATGTATTCCTTTATTTCATGCAGTAGTTCTGGATGATGTGCCTGAAGTCTTTGCCAGCTCCCTAATAAGAACAGAAGAAAACAAGAAGAGACGTGAAATGGTGGTAGGTTAGGAGGTGAGATCTTACTTCAAAGCTTTCTGGCAACCAACAGCCTTTTCAGCTTTTAGAGAGTGTGGCATGTGTATTACAAGCTATCAATATGGTTTTTACCTCACAGCCTCTGAGTACTCATTATTCAGATGATTCACTCTGGTCAGAGAGGCTTTCCAGTCCTTTGAGAGCATAGCTACAGGACTACATGAACATTCAATTATAGGACAGAAAACAAATATTACTTCTTTCTCTCTGGTTAATACCATAATGACTTATTCTTTGTTGTCAAACAATCCAGAGCTATATGAGAAGACACAACTTTCCTTTTCATCTCTGTTGTTTTATTTTGTTTAATTTTAAAATCATTTCCTTAACCTACCTCTTGAGTTATTTTCCTTTCTCTGCAGTGTAGACTATGAGTCACATTACCAAGGTTGTTGTTACACTGGTTAGACATATGGCGAACTCTTAAATGTGTCATACTTCCATCTCCATCCTCCATGGGTATGGGTGCATGTACTCTCCACTGTTGAGAACATTCTCTGCGACAGAGTGACTCATCATGCTACATAAGGATTGGTCCATTGCTCCGTGAGTTCTAGGCTTTATTGGACATCTCTCCTTATTACACTTTGGGCTAGGTTTTATTGAGGAACATCCCTCATTCGTGGTTTATGTACAGAGTTATATCAGGATGCAGGCAGCATTTTTACACGCTGACCAACATAAGGGAGTATAAAGTTTGATACTGTTGTATAATGTTACTATGTGATAGCATACTCCTTTGCTGAACACTGTATCCATGGCTAAATAAGACGTGTAGGCCTATGTCAAAAAGGTGACGTGACAGAATATGGAAAATTAAGTTGTAGTACTTTTTTAACCCAGTAAATGGTGGCATGAGGTGGAAAGCAACCCATTTTAATTTGTATTCTTGGAGTTCTATTATCAGTCCCTAAAAATGTGAGCTAGAATTGCCAACTTTGTCAGTCGATCCAACTACTTCCAAGAGGGGAGAGAGACATATTGCACCTCTCAGAAGGGTTGGCACCCTCTATCTTCGACAACGTGGCATTACCCCATTAAAGGAATTAGTCGTCCCGATTTTTGTAGTCGCATTTGTCATTCTGAACTTGGTGTTTTGTGTTGTTGGCAACTGCAGATTACTGCAAAAACTGATGATGAAATTACTTCATAGAGCAGCACAATCCAAGTGTTTTAAAGCCAAGCAAATGTTACTGAGTTCAAGAGTCAGTCAAGTTTGTTTAAACTCGTAGTAAGGGGTGTAAATCGTTGAAAAAGGCTCTTTCGAATGTTGTAACACAAAGTGACATGCACATAGAAAACAAAGTAGTATGTACCTCTAAATATTGGTATGAAGGGCAACTGTTTGGCTTCAGAAAATGTAAATTATGCTCCACAAACTAATAACTAGGACAAAGTAAGAAAAAATGAAATTCTGCTAAACCACGGCCAAGTATACTTCTTCTACGTAACCTTTATTTTATATTTTCTGATCTTTTTTTGTTATACTGTATAGTTTTACCCCTTGAGGCCTCTGAAAATGATTCAAAAGAAACATTAAGTGAGGTCAAATCACTCCTCAGATGAACCGCTCCCAACTCACAAGTCTGTAACGAGCAATCAAAAGTAGACATTGCTTTACATTAAGAGAACACAACTTAAAAGGTCGGGAATCCCTGCTCTAAAGGAATAATGCTGAACCACTGAAGTAGTTTTGAAGTAGGCTGACATTGAGCTGCGCCAGCTAATTTCAGCTTGAGTGTTATATACCATTTATTTTGGCATCTGACTCTGTTGTAATCAATGTCTGTGAGTGGAATGTTTAAACCACCCAAAGCAAATAATAGAGAGAGACCCACAGACCATTTCACTGGAATTGCACTGCTTCACAATGACTTGAGTTCAAGTTTCTTCCTGTGAACTGTTGATATTAACAACAAATTCATATTTTTAGGGGAATTATTACTTAAGGATCCTGGTTGACACAATGTTGATAAATGGTTCAGCAGTATGGTTAAGATGTTGGATCAATAGCATACAATAATAAAAGGTATCTATAATTAACACACAGGTAAAAACAGGTTTTGATTTTGCTTACAAATACTCATAATTTCGTTTGACACATATTACTCTTTCCTTGCATTAGACATCTGCTATCCAAATAGAACCTGTGACCTGTTCTGCTAAAATATAATTTTCCTTCCTTTTTTCTGACCAAAACTTTGATAGCCTGTAATAAGACAAGGTGGGTTCATTTAAGATGAGAAAGAGTTTCAGTGGGCTCGACCGTGTTGAGATTAAAATGTCAGCTGTCAGAGTTCAAACAGAGCTCTCATAAATTGTGAAGCAAGCCGTGGCCACATTTTTCTCTGGGCCCGACACTCAAGTTTATTGATTGGCAGCAGAAAGACAAAAACAACTAGAGGTCTTGACATTTAAGTCATCCTGATTGGTTCCTACTCAGTGCACAATGGACCATACTATTAGTTGGTTGTCAGCTGTTATTGAAAAAAGAGAATGTATCATTGAGGTGTTTTCCATATACTATTGCCAATCATAGATGTATTTGACTTACTCTATCTTTTCCAAATGTTCTGTATAATCTAAGTACATAAAACAAAAACTGTGTGTGAGGATCTAGGAAAATGTGTATCTTCATCATGGACTTCTTTTATGTGTTAAATAAAGTGTGTCAAAATGTAGAGATAAAGAGATGATGCTAACATTTTAGAAATTCTGTTTATAGAATTGTGAGGTGACACTTTTTTATTATTAGTACTTCAGTAAAACACTAAAACTAATGTATTAATGTACCATACACTATCAGCACTTCTTTAGTTCTGATCAGTTTGCATCTGTTTGCATTCCTCCAAATTGGAAGAATCTCGTTTAGTTTGGCAAGACACTATGAAAACATATAGGAAGGCCCTCAGAAATGCCAGATCAGACTATTACTCATCATTGATAGAAGAAAATAAGAACAACCCAAGGTTTCTTTTCAGCACTGTAGCCAGGCTGACTGACAGCCACAGCTCTACTGAGCCATCTATTCCCCTAGCTCTTAGTAGTGACGACTTAATGAGTTTCTTTAATGATAAAATTATAACAATTAGGGATGGAATTCATCACCTTTTGCCCTTAACTTCTAACGGTTGACCTTTGAATGCAGGAGTGATAGAAAGAACGACAGGACCTGACATATACTTAGACTGCTTTTTTCCTATAGACCTTCAACAATTAATGCTGACATTCAACAATTAATGATGGCTTTGCTCTTCAGCAAAGCCATCTACCTGTCTATTAGACCCCATCCTAACGAGGATACTTAAAGAAGCGTTATCTGTGGTTAACACTTCATTACTAGATATGATCAATATGTCTTTATTAACAGGTTATGTACCGCAGTCATTTAAAGTAGCTGTGATAAAACCTCTTCTGAAAAAACCCACCCTCGATCCTGAGGTCTTAGCCAACTATAGACCTATATCTAACCTTCCCTTTCTCTCCAAGATCCTTGAGAAAGTAGTCGCTAATCAGTTATGTGACTTTTTACATAGGAATAGTCTATTTGAGGACTTTCAGTCAGGATTTAGAAAGCATCATAGCACAGAGACGGCACTGGTGAAAAAAACGACCTTCTAATTGCTGCTGACAAAGGACTTGTCTCCATACTTGTCTTATTAGATCTTAGTGCTGCATTCAACACTATTGACCATACCATCCTTTTACAGAGACTGGAACATTTAGTTGGCATTAAAGGAATCGCACTAAGCTGGTTTAAGTCCTATTTCTCTGATGATCTCAATTTGTCAATATCAACGATAAATCCTCTAAGTACGCTAAAGTTAGCCATGGCTTTCCTCAAGGTTCAGTGCTTGGACCAATTCTTTTCTCCTTGTATATGCTTCCTCTAGGCAAGTTATTAGGAAAGACTCAATTAACTTTCACTGTTATGCGGATGACACCCAATTATACTTATCAATCAAGCCAGACGAAACCAGTCAGCTAGCCAAACTTCAAGTATGCATTAGAGATATCAAATCATGGATGACCTACAACTTCCTGATGTTAAACTCAAACAAAACTGAAGTTATTGTGCTGGGCCCTAAACACCTCCGAACATCATTATCCCAAGATATAATTACTCTAGATGGCATTGCCATGGCCTCCAGCACTACTGTCAGAAATCTAGGAGTTATTTTTGATCAGGATATATCCTTTAACGCCCACTTAAAACAAACCTCTAGAACAGCCTTTTTTTTCACCTTCGTAACATTGCCAAAATTAGGAACATCCTGTCTCAAAACGATGCTGAAAAAACTAGTCCATGCATTTGTTACTTCCAGGCTGGACTATTGTAATTCCCTATTATCAGGATGCCCAAATAAAACTCTTAGGACTCTCCAGCTGATCCAGAATGCTGCAGCGCGTGTTCTGACAAGAACTAAGAGGGGAGATCATATTTCTCCTGTGTTGGCTTCTCTGCATTGGCTTCATGTAAAATCCAGGATTGAATTTAAAATCCTTCTCCTGACCTACAAAGCTCTAAATGGTCAAGCACCATCATATCTTGAAGAGCTCATAGTACCTTATTCTCCCACTAGAGCACTGCGCTCCCAGAATGCAGAGTTACTTGTGGTTCCTAGAGTCTCTAAAAGTAGAATGGGAGCCAGAGCATTTAGCTATCAGGCTCCTCTCCTGTGGAACCAGCTCCCAGTCTGGGTTCGGGAGGCAGACACCGTCACCACCTTTAAGAGTAAACTTAAAACTCTCCTCTTCGATAAAGCTTATAGTTAGGGAATGAGGAGTTGCAGCGTTCGCCTAGACCGGCGAGGGAAGGTGTGTAGCCACAGTCATGATGCACTGCCTCCCTATCTCGGCTTCTCTTCATAGAAAGCTTACTATATTTAGGGTATGAGGAGTTGCAGCGTTTGCCTAGACCGGCGGGGGTGGGTGTGTAGTCATGGCGCACCCCCACCCTATCTCTGCTTCTCCTCATAGAAAGCTTACATATACTTAGGGAGTAATGAGTCGCAGCGTTAGCCTAGACTGGCGGGGGAAGGTGTGTAGCCACAATCACGGAACACAGCCTCCCTATATCCCCTTCTCTGCAGCTCTTAGTTATGCAGTTATAGTTCTAGACTACCGGGGTACCTCCTTTGACACACTAAGCTTCTCTCTCCTCTCTCTTTCCATTTGTGTGTATTCGTGTCACAGAAATGCTTGTTACTAACATAGCTCCGGGGAGCTTATTCCCCGGAGACCTTATATTCTTTTTCCGCCCAGCATCATCATCTTGGATCATGATGGCACCTACATCATGGTGGCAGCTGTTGCCGTGGTCATGCCCTACGCCCTGCTGTGCCCTATTACACCCTGCTACGCACTGCAATGCCTGGCTTTGACTTGCTATGTCCGGCCAACGCCCTGCCACGCCATGTTACGCCCTGCTGCGCTCTACGACACCATGAACTATTATAACTATTACAATATCTTTATTGTGACTATTATTGCCATTGTTCATCATAACTCCAACCGGCACCGTCAGACACCGCCTACCAAGAGCCTGGGTCTGTCCAAGGTTTCTTCCTAAAAGGGAGTTTTTCCTTGCCACTGTCGCACTTACGCATTCATGCATGCTCTTGGGGGAATCACTGGAATTGTTGGGTCCTTGTAAATTATAGAGTGTGGTCTAGACCTACTCTACCTGTAAAGTGTCCTGAGATAATTCCTGTTATGATTTGACACTATAAATAAAATTGAATTGAATTGAATTGAATCTGTCCTGGTGAACAAAGCCAATTCTGTTAAAACCATGGTGGATGCTACGGTATATGTCCCATGTTGTTGATTGCATATCAACAGCTTGCCACACATTACAAAAGTGTTGCATTGCTTGGTTTCACAACACCTTACCATTTGCTGCAAAACATACAGTATTAATTACCTCTAGTGGCTGAAGATAGTGACAACATGCAGAGATGTGGATTTCAGCATAAGGGACTGTTCGTTATTTATTTATGGGGCCACTGGAGGAGTTTTGGGACCTTTAGGCTAAAAAGACTTGATCCTCCCTTCGCCAGTAATAATCTTTCTATTACCCTCCAAAATGATTTGAAAAAGAGGCATGACCCTCCTCTTATGTGCTAGTTTGTGATTAGCAAAGATGTACAGATGCCATGTGATTTTTTGTCAGCCATGACATACATGAGTTAACCTCTGCTTTCTCATCTTACACATCACTCTCATCTGTTATGGTGTGGTGGCCATTTCAGTAGATTTACTCATTAACATTGTGGAAACACAATAAGCATAGAAACTAAATGCACATTTCCTGCATTACTGCATTACTTCAAATACTAAGTTACTCCTCTAGTAAACTAGTATTCACATGAAATAAAACAATAAAACATTGAGACCATTCAGTAAAGGACACTGGGAAACAACAAATTTAACACTGGTTGCTATGGACTCGTCCTCAGTCATTGTATATTTTAGCACATAGGTGCCGAAGCTGAACATTATATTCCAAAACATATATGTTTATTTTTAAAGCAGATTTTAAATTACATTGTAACAATTTAACAATTCGGCCTTATCAATCAATTACGGCTGTTTTGGAACGCAATAGACAGACGGTGGCGGAATGCCCCGACACTTAAATTCAACTAAAATGTAACAGTGAACAATCAGTGTCCGACCTACAGTCTGTTGAGATGCCTCTCCAAACGCAGAAATGAAGCGCAGTCACACCATAAAACGTTGAGAAAAAAGATCCGTATTTTGCCGTAATCCAATGACACGGAAAAAAAAGTAATCCACAGCGATCAGTAGATCCACAAAAAGGGTCACGGTGTATCCAGCAAGGCCAATACGAGCATCACATTCACCAGTCAGCTCCAAACAGGTGAACGAGGCCTCTCCACTTCGCCATTTAAACAAAGTGGAATAAACGTATGAAAGTCCAAATCTACACAAAACCCACAATCAATTAAGCTGACATAACATTTATATACATGGTATTTAGGAAACTTTTATTGCAAGGTTGGCACGGCAAGATGTCCAGACTAGTGCAACAGTAATCTTCGTTTTTTGCGTCCTGCTGCTCCCATCGTTAGCCAGGTAATCTTTTTTTTACTAAAGCAGTATATGAAATCAGATGTATTACCTACCACCATTTCGTTGTTTTGTGTTATTTAAGATATTTATAAAATAGCTGGTCATACCAGATGTAATTATTCCACTCATCTTTTAAACAATGTATTACCCGTTTCAGCCACCAGGGGGTCAGACCCATCTGGTAGCGAAGGAGGGCCGAGAGTAAGAGCTACATGACAAAATATGCACCAAACAAGCCACTTTGAAATTTTGCTGTTTTCATGAATACAAAAGTTGGGTGACCCCCTTCATAGACTAAAAAATGTTGGGTGACCCTACCCTCAACAAAGAATAAAAAGACATGACCCTCCCCTATTTTCCTCCGGTGGTCCATACCATAAATACCGAACGGTCCCTAAAGGGTCTGTTCACTAACCTGACTCCGCCAGATAGATTGCTTCGCATTTGCTCGGCATATCCATCTGGGAACTTTCCGTTGGAGAACTTTTGGGAAGGGGCAAAAATACTGGTTAGCTGATTGGATAAACCTTGGTCTATCGCCACCTTCTTCACGACTAGCGGAGCCAGTTGATATAACAAACTCTTGCCGAAACCAGTCGGGAGAAGAGCAAAAACATCTTTTCCTCCGAAAAAAGCCTCCAGTGCCGTTTTTTGCACTTCTTTCAATGAAGGAATACTTTCTAATTTGGATAAAACTTGCGCGATAGCTACGCTCATCTCATCCGTGGAAGGCGCCATGTTGTTTAGACTGAACAGTCGCTTCTCGTTGCATCACACCTAAACCCGCCTCAAAACACGGCTGATTTGGCTGATTCTGGTTTGGCGAACGGCTCCAAATTTTCTCTATCTCAAGATGCCAGACTGATCTGCGAGTGGAAAACTGGAAGTCGCAAGATCAGGACGGTCTCAGCACGGCTATCTGTTCACACAAATCACATAACACTCACTTACCTAGTTCCAGTCTAAGCTGCTAAAGCAACTATAGGAGAGTGAGATACACCTATGCTGAGTCACCAAGGACAGAAACATGAAAGTCATATTAAAAAATTTTCAATTGAATTTTGTTTTGGCGGTGCTGTTTTTCCCCACTATAACTAAGCCCTGGATATGTGGTGCTGAGACTGCATTGTTGACAGTTTTTCCTACATTTGTTCAAGCATGTTGTGTGGTCAGTTATACATAATAGAATAACGTGATAATTCATAATATTTCAGGACATAGAATATCTTAGCCCACTCTGAAATAAACGTTTAGATCAAATGTATTATTGTGAACACATCCACAAGCTATCCAGCTGAATATTAAGTCATCAGCCCCACTTCTACCAATTACAAGTGATGCACACATTGATGAATCAACAATTATTTTTCCAATAACAGCCTATAATGTGCATGATTCTGAAATGGGACATACTGCATAATGAGTACGTTTACTGTGGGTACTTTAAGTATATCTTGACACTAATACTTATGTACCTTCACTTAAGTAAAACTTTGCACAACAGAGTAGTCGTACACTGTGGTATTGCTACATTTACTTGTATAAAAGATGTTGAGTACTTCTTCCACTACTGCCTGTCATTGTCCCCCATGTTTGTACTCTCACAATCTTGCTCTGGGTCTGAAAGCACACAGTAATACAGCTTGACTAATCCGATCATCATCACACTTATCAGCGCTAATGCCATCAGTGAAATTAGTAATTAATGTCAGCAATTAGTTCTGCCTTTGAACATGACATACAGTGATAAAATATTAAACTGCGACAAGAATAGGAATATACATGCTGCTCTTTTTGTTTGTTCAGGGGCCTACTGTGGGTTTATGTGATTTGTAAATCTGTCACAGTGTCATCCATTTGCTCTATTGTAATGCAAGTTCTTGGATAGCTATTGCAGGATCGGCTTTACTTCTGGGTGAATGAATTGCTTGTCTTAGAATGAATGAGAGAAAATGAATCAGAGCTGAAATAACTACTGTACCTTTCAGAGTGTATGCGTGTTCATCTGCATGTGTATGCAGATAAGCCTATGATGTTTATATATTCACACATATTGTGTTCCATGCAGCTATTTACAGGCTACATATAAACTGTCCAGTCTGCACACATACAGAGTGTGACTGTAAGCTCTACTCCAACCTTTCTGCTTACACACTAGTTTTATAGTTCCAGATACTGCCACTTAACTGATCAGCCAAGAGTTGCTTGGAATGAGAATCTTGTCATTTATCAATCTCTTAAACAACTAAAGCAAAAAATCATTGGGATTTTAGAGTGGATCCAAAATACTTTCTTTAAACAAAGGTAAAAAGAAAAAATATTGATTTATCCCTGAGATGTACTTTCTTGTCGGGAACATTTTTTTTATTGATTTACCCAGGATTGCACTTTGTTGTTGAGTACACAGCCTCCTATTTGCTGGTGATTACTTAACTCCCTCAGCTGCTACTTTCTATGGGACTTGTCCTAACCATATGTCTTATATACAGTTAATAATCATGTTCAGTAAACACTGAAACAACACTATTGATGCATTAGGACAACTGAGAAACACTTTATTGGCACATAATTTGTCCTTAAATGTTGCTCATTTTACAAATGTGACAAATGCAACACATGACATGCACCCTGCATTAGCGAATTGGTATCTGCTGCTTCATGCTTCACCATTATTGGCTCATTCACCAGTTGCTTTGCTACCAGCTGACTGGTAATGTCCAATCATAGTCATGCAGGTGTACAGCGGCGCCATTATAACCTGACACGTTTTACTCTTATTCAGCTGCACATACGTAAGTGCCTCTGGCTGAACTAATAGTGTTTTGATCCCTTTAAAGCCTCTACAGTCAGTGTCCACCCACACAGGTGTTTTCACTTAATCTGTGGTGTGATTGACATCTCACTGAACAACCCTCCTCTGTCTCCACATTGTGGTGACAAATGTAATTGGCTCAGATTTTGTTCAAAGGCAACGATTGTTGTTTGACTGAACAGCTACATTTATGTTCACATAACTTCTAGGAGAAAGGTTGCTCCTACAATGGACCTTTTTATACTGCAATTGTATGCAAAATGTTGACTGAATGTAAAACGTTCACTGACAATGTATTTCATTTTTTTTGTCTGACAATATACGGTCTTGCATTACAATATAACAATAGCATATTTTTATAGTACTGTTCAGGCACTTACAGCACTTGGAAAAGGTGCCAAAAGTGACTTAAAGCATTAAACACTACATGTTTATTTTATTAGCTATTAACCGAAACCACCATCATCATCATCATCATCGTCATCATTATCACTACCCTCTTTCCACTTCATCAAAGTGCTTTTGTTGAGTAAACCTAACCACAGGCAGGTCGCCAGTCCTGCGTCCTTTGTTTTGTGCACCCACCAGATGTGTGGCGGGTACATAAATGTAGCACTTCCTACACTACAGAAAAGCAGGGAACATAATCCAGGCAGCAATTACATTGTGTACATGTGTTTAAGAAACCAAAAATTGTAAGTATAACATCATTTATAGGACAGGACAGGATTGCCCCGACTCTCTTTTCTTTTTTTGTTTTATCTGCAAGGGCGATACAACTAACACCATTACCATTAGTATTAATCGGTACAGTATATGGAGTTTAGTGATGTCATGTACCACCACTTTACATCAATCTAAGCAGAGGTCTAATCAAAAAGCAATCATTTAATTCAGAGACATATGTAAATAGATGCAGAATATACTAACTACATGACATGTCCATAGGTTGTCTTGGTTTATATGATTGTCTAGTTACTTTTTTCTGTCATGAATGCATAATTTTGCCTTAAATCAGTGCAGAAACAAAATCTAAATTTCCATTAATGAGAAGAGATTGACGTATTTCTCAGAGCACGGAGAGAGAAAAAAAATAAAAATGGGGGATAGGAAAGAGAAGGGCATATATTAAGAACACTAAAGTGAAGTGCTTTGAAAAATGGTTACAATTGGTACAGCTGGGACATTGTCTCCGTTTCTCACATTTTGTTATTCACTGCCAAATGTGTTAACGTGAGAGCTGTTGATGGAGAGAAAAAAAAGATATGATTCTCTAATTAAAAGTAAAATAACTAAATCCTATCTCACTTTAGTGATATTGTAAAACTCTTTGTTAAAGGTCACTGATGACTATTACCTTCAGCCCGTTACCAGAGCCTAGTTGCTCCTTTAAAGTGACTATAGTATATGTAACTTTCAGTTTGTGTTGATTCTAGCGGCAGCTTTCGGCAAAAGCGGTAGTGTTTTTACCACACCTGCTGTCGTAAAGCTCTTTTGTATACGGTGCTTTATTGCCCACTGTATTACCGCTGTTAGCGTATTGTTGCATTTCAAGTGTTATGTACAGTAACTTAGCCTATTTTGGATGTCTCGTGAGATATAACCGGATAACACTGTCACTGTGTCACGAGCCAAAGCAATAAGAAGTTGTTGTAGCAACAAAACGTAATAATAACTTAGATTAATATAGCGCATTTCATGAAACCCACGGACGCTTTACACAAGTAACGTTACAGGGGGACAAGGGAAAAGAAATTAGTAGGCTAACACTAACGTGGAGTAAAGGGGAAACCTCCACGCTAAATGGAAGGGGATGTAATTATATGTTGGCTACTGACGTACAACCACATCGCGCATTGTAAAGTTATTTTATTAATGAAATAGACATATATTACGTACCTGAGGGCCAATTCAAGGTGGGTTTTCAATTATTTACAATCCCTTAATTGTCTCCATCTGTTCATAGCCTTCCTGAAGTTGACTCACGTTATCGCCGTTGTCTTTCACTTTCCCTTTCTCTTTTAGCTTTTAGTTGTTCTTTGTTTAATTTCCTTCTTTTCTGTGATGGCCCGCCCCAATATCAGCCATAACTACAACAGATAACTTAAAATACAATTAGGCCTATATAAAGAAATCTCCTGCTTCATTTTACCTGCCGCAAAGCATTCTGTGACTGTGCGGAAAAAATCCAACCTGGGGACAGGCCTTACTAAAGACTATATAAAAATGGCGTTATTTTCACTTTTAGTCTCGTTTGCTGTTACAGGTAATTTAAGACCGTTGTATGAAAAATGACAGAGCTTCAGAAATCTTAAAAAGTTACATATAGTCCCTTTAAGTTCTGAGAATGTGTCTGTATGCAGCAATGTCTAACACTTTCTGCACTGGAACTGACTTTATCAAGAAGATAAAGTACGGT
Source organism: Sander vitreus (assembly GCF_031162955.1). Taxonomy (NCBI): domain Eukaryota; kingdom Metazoa; phylum Chordata; class Actinopteri; order Perciformes; family Percidae; genus Sander; species Sander vitreus. The sequence goes on along the minus strand of NC_135871.1, from coordinate 9,636,539 downwards.
AACACATTTCAACATGTTTTTATAGGAATAAATAGTGCTATGCTTAGCTTTACAGCTTTCTACGGTCTTAAGACACGTAGACACGCACTTAAGTGCATGCTTATGGTTTTATCAGGGACTGTTGCTGCATCACAACCCCTCTCTTATACTTCTCTCTCATTTACCCTTATTTGCTTTTGATTGTGTAATAAAGTTACCAAAAGTCCAATAAAACTGATAAAGAAACAAATAAATACATAGAGACAGAGAGAAAAAAGGTCAAATAAAGGGCAAAACAAAAGGCACATGAAAAAAACAGTATCATGTTTGCAGAGATGTCCAATTAAAGTTGTTATATAAGTGTTTCTAATATGAACTCCTCCATTAAGAATGGGATCCCTGAGTATGTGTAGTTAAAGAGAAAGAGAAGCAGGATCAGTATCAAACACAGACAGCTATCCTGCCTGTGCGTCCTCTCTACTCTGAGCAAAGTACACTCTCTCCTTTCATGCCAAACTGCTCCAAGTAATTTCAAGAAACAAGCCAGGGTCTACTGTGCTCCTTGTTATTCATGAGAACCCAACCTGCCATCTGTTATCACAACTAAGTCTGTCAAAAACCAACCTTGATATATTGCTCTCCCTGCTGCATGATGTCAAGCACTTCTGTTTTAAAGATGCAGTCATTGCAGACAGGATTACATGCCGTTTATGCTTTTTAAAGTGATGTACTGTATGTCCTACATGCTCATACAAGCCCCTTCAATTATTACACATATCTTTGATCTGAATTGCTTTACAGGATGCATGACATCAGACAGTACAAGCGCAGTTAACCCAAACGCAAGATGTGTTTTAATAATTTCATTATATTATAAGCGCTTTGATGTCAGAAATGACTTGCACTGATATACTGTGGATTCCTTCCTTCAAAAGTAAAAGTTTTGAAGAAGACATTTGGGCATCCACGTCCTACCACCCTGTAAGTTTTCACAATTTCTTGCCAGAGAGTGGCTCATTAGAATCAGGGGTACGAGTGTTTGAGATACGTTAAAAATCATTAAGGCAGCTGTGCTCACATGTGAGGTTGTCATAGCTAAGACGGCTTTAGAATTTTGCACATTAAAGAGTGCTTTGGTTAAGTCCTTGTCTAATATCTTAACATTTTGCATAACTACATATGCAAATTGTATGGTAATAGACCTAATATAGACTACAACACACAGAAGTTAAAATAATGCGACTCAATATTGTAGCAGTTATGTATTATTCATCACTGAAAAAATAAATACTTTCTGGAAATATGAAGGGCATTAGATACAGTGATATGGTGGCATGATGATAAGAGTATAAAGTTTATTTTACCTTTGTAAAATCCCAGTTTCCCCAGCCTCAGTCATGCTACATGGCACACTTCCATTGTGTAATGTGTATTTGGGTGGTTTGCAAAGGTCATTCTCATGGTTCATTGCTGAAGCTATCTTTGAGACATGTTTTCCAGCTCCAGACTGACTGTGCAGCCCAGTCTGCCCAGCCACAGACAGTGAAAACCAAACTCTTCTTCTTACAGTCAGTAACTCCATCAGCTACCCCTCCCCCCCACACACACACACACACACCCTCTATCTCTCTCTTTCTCTTTCTCTCTCTCTCTTGCTCTCTCTCTCTCTCTCTCTCTCTCTCTCTCTCTCTCTCTTTCTCTCTCTCTACAAAAAGGTACAACCATTTTAACATCAGGTGAGAAAACATTAAGAACTAATTAGAACACTGTACCAAAACTGCAACAATGGTGTGTTGTTTTTCCGGTGAAAATAAAACAAGTCTAATTTAAATGTTCATATAGAACAGTACATTTCCACTGAATGCTATCCTATGTTTTTCCTTCTCGGAAACTAAATGGCCCTGATCCACACAGAGCTCTTATCTTGCCTACCTCCTAATAAGGTATGGCTGACACAGTAGGTCTTTTTAACAGCAATATTGGCATTTTCAAGCCCAGGTGTCTGGTGGCTCTGTTCTATTTTGGTGTCCCAGTAAGCCATAACAGTGAGCCAGCATTGAGCCATGAAACTAAAGCCACTATACACACCTGTGCTTTCCCCACTGTCATGTCAAAATGTCTTTAATGAAAATGGCCTGTTACGCTGAAATCAATATTCTAACAATGCAAATACTCTTTGAACACAGTCTGTCTTTCTTCCCTTTTTCATCAGGAAGTTGATTCCCATGCAGCAACTTGGGGTGTGTTATTGAAGAATAACACAGGACACTTCTCTCTCTCAAGTCATCCCTCCATTGTTTTTTTCATCCTCTATATCATCTCTTGCCATCAGAAATTTCTCTCACCAATAACCCTTCATCCTATAGAAGTGGCCTGACAAGAGCACAGCAGAGTTTCTAATGTGCATGAGCAGCTCTGTGGAGCAGACAGAAGACACACGCCTTCAGCAGAGAAGAATAAAGGAGAGCAATAATGGAACCCTGGTGCTGCTTGGTAGGGTCCTGTAGTGAATCCCTTCAAAGGTGTTAGGTAACTGTCCCTAATAGGGGTGCACATTAACCTAGGCCAGCAATTGTCTAGGTATTCACGACTGCCAAGGGAAGCTGCTGTAGCAGTGCCAGCGTAACAGGCTAAGCTTTCTTTACCCTCCTGTCCATTTTGGCACCAGCTTCTTCCAGATGACAGCTGGAAAGTCATTAGCAAACTACCACATTGCTCAAAACACAGAGGGACCTCTCTCACTTGGTGTGTAAAGATGCAACTGCTCGATGTCGGAAGGAGTTTCAGGGGACAAATTCTTGCCTCTAAACAATATGGAAAATGAGCTGTTTCTTCAGGTCCAGTCTAAGCATTCTAATCTTAACCGTCTGAGGGGGATGCTAATCAATTTAAAGGCTGATGCAACATTTGCTAGTTATTTCAAAGGTTTGTTACCGGTAAAATACTATTTGTGGGCATGTGCAACAAAGCCAAAAACTTAAACACATTTTAATCAGTAAGTAAAATTGGTTAACCTATACATTATTTTTTTGGTCATATAAATCTTCCAGTCAAAAAACCTAATCAAACACCCAGATGTACACTGAGATTTGTGTTTACTGCCAAGCTGTAGCCTATCCAAGGTTTCTGGCACTGCCATTGAGTTTCAGAAAAATGTATCAAGGAACAAGAAGTCAGCAATTAAGCACTCTTTATCCACAATACAAGTGTGGACATAAAACAGCACATATTACAAGGGGACAAAAACAAAATGCTGCCATTTACATGGACATTCTGTAGGCTACTTTCACACTAAAATATTACTGTCAATCATGCTACAAGATGTGTGTAGTTTCAAGTGAGTCAGACTCATGACCATTATGGATATTTAAATGAATTGTGTTGCTGTAGGAATCTCTAATTAAAATGTAACAGATTTTACAATCAGAAAAGAACAGCAGGCCTACATAAGAACAGGCGTCATCTAGATTTGATGCAAGACCAATTCACAGCAGATATGTTGACAAAAAAAACACATGTGTAGCTAATTTATAATATAATGGCTGTATTCTATATGAATAGTTTCAGGTCCTCGGTACTGTGTATGATAGCTCACAGGCATGATTTACTCTTACCTGGGCACCTAAATTAACCGCACAGCCATCATTAACGTTATCAATTACACCTGTGCTTTTCCTGCAACAAGTCAAAATGGCTACCGTGAAACGGGTTAGTCGTGTGGCGCAGTCACATGCTCACAACAACTTGGCAACCAACTGTAGAAAATAAGGTATGATGTTATACTTTTGGTGAAGATTGTAAAAAGTGGAAGGACGTCGCAGAAATACTGGCGTAGGAAGCAAAGCAGTAACGTTAAGCTAACAGGACTCAGGAGTGAGGTTAGCTTTCATAAATGAGTAGCATGGTAACTGACTTGTTGGCTACAACATTTAGCCAGTATTTTTCACATAATAAAAGAGGGCGGCGAGTACAATGTCCATCCCTGCAGTTTACACTTTTAACTGGATAAGTTACCTTACTGTTATTTAGCTAAATAAAGATTTCCACAACCACGCAGTTGTATTGAAGTTTAACCTAACGTTAGTAAGCTGTTGAGGAAAACAAATGACAATGAAAAAGTGACAATGAAAAAGTAACCTTACAGTACCATTAAGTAGGCCATGGCCTTTACTGCATATTCTATAGATCTATTCAGCCACCTACCCACCCACTCTCTCTTTAAAAACAAAAATCTAGCAGGGTATCCATCAATAGCAATGTCCCAACAAGAGATTACTTGGCCAGGGGCTCTCTGTCTTTCATAACTTCAGAGACATGGTCTTTGAACAACTGCAACCAGAAATATGTGTAGGAGGAGAAACAATAATATTGTATTTCCCACTAGAATATAAAAATGTCAGTCAAGGCAAAACTTGGTTAATACACATCCTGTAGCAAAAAATACCACTCTCCTGTTAACATGTCAAATAAACATGTAAGTGTTGGTGCAAAGCACTTGGGAAAAAGTCATCAAAAACCAGATCTGTTGGCTACTAGCCTACTGTATGCCATTATTTGCCTTCACATTGAATTATTCTTGACATAATTATTTGCCTCTGTGACCCTTCTTCTGGGGCTTAAAACAAAACGGCTTCAAACTTCAATGCTATTTGAGAGGCACCTCAGTGCAGAACTCCCCTAAACTGCAGTTAAGTAAACTATCCACCAGAGAGCAGCAAATATCACTTTAAATCAGAGCCCTGTGCATCATACATTTACAAGGAGGTCAGTAAGAGAGGAGAACTTGGGTTGACTTTGAGTGACTTAAAGTAACCACATTTTCTGGCAATATATAATTATTGCATTACACTAAAATACAATATTCTACATTTTCCACAATATATCATTGCTGTTACTTGTACTTATATCAGTGGCGCAAAACCTAAGTGATGAAAAAAACATCAAGAAAAATCAGGTCATTAAAAATGTATGCTCTGTAACGAAGAACAACAACGTTTTTGTAACAAACCAGTTCAATTTTCTGAAAACAACTTCTGTAGCAATGATGGATTTTTTTGTTTGTGCTTTTAGCTGTACCACTTGCATCCTGGAAGAAAACGGAACCGCAGCATTGTGAGTAAAATATTTTTTTCTGTTTACCTGTAAACAAAAGAAAATTCGTCAAGACTGCCTTCAAAAAGTTATGCGACAACCCGTCTGCTCCCTCACTCCACTACAGCGCTGCGTTCACTTCCACATTAGCACGTTGTCTTTCTTTAATATCTCCCTTTAGTGAGTCTCTCTCTCGCGTCTGGACCTCAGCAAGGGATCAGTAAGAAACAGGAGGTTTTCCCAAAGCTCATGAATGGTGGAGGTTCATTTCAGGCCATTGGCCCATGGAAGGAATGTCGTTCATGTGAATGAACACCGAAGACAGGTGATATCAAGGCTTGAAAGTGAATGTGGCTGCAATGCCATGAAGCTGTGATTTGGGTGGAAATAGCTTTTTAGCAACACATCCGCTTTGCTGCGCTGCATGCAGATGTTGGTGCTGTAAAAGAAAAGAGGGTCCAAACCATGTTCAGGCATTTCTTCCCCTTATGTGTTACTACACTGTTATTGTGGAACACTGACATGACACCACTTGTACATAATGAGTTAAAAAATCTCATTGTACAAAAGCTGTGCCCTGTGGCCACTAAGTTGCTATGCTAAAACAGCTGCCAGGGTATCTTGACAGTCGTTTTCTTGTATTGTCTCTCAGTCATTTCTCCCTTGAGTCTGTCCAAAGACCTTAAACTGTGTTTAAGATGTTGTATAGACTATCGGCTTAAATCTCTCTGATAGAAATTACTGTCATAGGCGAGCAGTCCAAGTTGTGGTTGTGGGGGAAATGTTTGTTAATCTAGTGTCAAATTTGACACTGAATCTGAAATCATGTATGCATACTGTTATGAAATACTGCATATGTTGAACTAACCTTCAAGTGGCTGTTTTATCCAGCCTGTAAACGTTTTAAGCTGGGAGCTTAGATAGAAAGGATAAAAGATTTTGGCCATATCGCCCAGCCCTAATGTGGCCATTGCCTTTGTCATTCTTATTTTATACACTAGGTGATGCTATCACACTGGCTATTGCTCTTCAGATCTATGAACTCTGTGGTTAACTAATGGATTTTTTTTTTATATATATTAGCTCCTAAGATTATAATCCTAAACTCATAAATAAAACTCTTTAATCTCAGGACAGCAGGACATTTCAGCCCTCTTCTGTGAAGCTTGCAAATATTGGTCAACACATTTTTCACTGACATAAATGCAGCAGGGCCATGCCTTATATTTGCTATCTGTAAAAAAAAAAAAAAAAAAAAGGCTATACTTTGTGTGTGTGTGTAATTGAGAAAAATAGATTCTTCCAGCGACATTTGTAAACCTGTGGGGCTTTACCTGTGAGTTCTGGAATTGCTGGAGTGTAACCCTGGTTTAGGACGAGTTGGCATATGGGACATTATGTAGGAGCTCCACACAAGTGAAGGTTTATGTTTTGCAGCGGTAGCCTACTGCAAACTGAAGACAGGAAAATGAAATTTGCATTGACCAGGGCGTCGGTTGTAATACAGTAAAGCTAACGGGAGAAATATTTGAGAGAGAGGGAGGGGGGGGAGAGAGAGAGGGAGAGGGAGAGAGAGAGAGAGAGAGAGAGAGAGAGAGGCAGAGAGAGAGAGAGAGGCAGGCAGGCAGGCAGGCAGGCAGGCAGGCAGGCAGGCAGGCAGATACTTGGTAACGCATCACAGCAGGACAGGCAATCGAACCTAAAGGCGCTCAGCCAGCGACGGACGAGGAAGGTAGGACAATATGATGACCTGATCATCCTGCTATGAGTTGATAGACACGAAGCAGTGTTAGTGGGATGACTGCGGCAGAGAATAGGTTTTCACACACAGGACAATGTTTTTCATCGTGTGTTTTAACATTTCCTATCTACGATAGTTGTGGATAGGCTAATTGTCGACTTTTACGCTCACTAATAGTTCTCTTACTTTGGCGTGTGGTTATGCATCGTCTCCTGAATGTGCGCAACAAAGAGGACTTGTAGAAGTAGTTAATTAAGTGATGTTTCGATGAGCTATCTGTCCAATGACAAGATCAGTTAGGTTTTTGGGCAATACAATATCACTCTTTAAGTAATGTTGTCTTCTGTAATGGTCCACTCCAGCTGTTGCTGTTGTTTCATAACTGGTTATTTTATCAGCGCATTAAGCGGCCAGTAAACGTGAAGAAGTGTGCATGCCTGCGCAGAGGTGTCAGGTGTACACCGTTATCTCAGGTAGCCCTGGCGACTCAAAAGGTGCCTGCTGGGAAGCGCCTTGGTGCCCACTAATTTATTCATGTGTCACCTGAACGCAGCAGCGACAACGCCAGGTTAAAGGGAAACACCGCTCAATTTAAGGATCTACAACTATTAATCCTGCGGTTTGGGTCAGTATTCTCTCTCTCTCTCTCTCTCTCTCTCTCTCTCTCTCTCTCTCTCTCTCTCTCTCTCTATATATACTATATATATATATATATATATATATATATATATATATATATATATATATCTATATATATCCTTGTAACTGTAGATACAGCAGCTACAGTTGTTACACATTTTATATAATTGCTCTTAAGTCTTCATGCAGGAATTTCTTGCTGGTGTGACAGTGACATTGCAGATAATGCAAAGCAGTATTACAGTATGACATTTTTCAGTTATTTTTTTTTACCTCCTGGCTCATACTTTATAGCCAGTGACAATGTTTGCTTTTTGCTTAAATGCTTAAATCACGATTTAATTCTAAAAGGTTTATTATTTAAAGCGCTAATATCAATAGGCCTGGATGATATTATGTGGATCGTGATGTTTACCATAACGAGGCAGGTTTACTGCATTTGGACAAACTGCTGGTTGACATAGCAAAAAGCTTTATAGTTTATCCAAACTTTAAATGCAAATGCACATTAAATCATTATAGCAATCCTTTTAAAATTAGAAAATGTTTTACTATGAATTTTGTATATGTTCACCACTAGTGCAATATATGACACTCTTTAGAGGGAACAAGAGTGACCATTACAGTTTGAATGGTAAGCATACATAAAACATACTCGAGCAGAAATTCACAAATATTTCCCTGAATTTTTATTTTTCAAGGCTAATATTGTGTTGGTTCCAAACTATCAGATTATACGGTGCATACAATAATGGCTTAGGTGGGTTCTACAGAATCAGAATTACTCATAAAATGAGTGACCAAGCTTGTTCTGTCTCTGAGGAAATGCTGTCACTACTCCTACTGAAATATGTTGCATGGCCATTTTGGCCTCAGTAATGCCAGGTTGTCGGTTCACTGTCATCCTCACTGTGGTCCACTAGTGTCTAAGTAGTGATGAGCTGCTATTGTCACCTCTGCTACAAAATATACCATAACTTATTTTTTAAAATTATTAATAGTATATCATCTCACATTCAAAGAATCTAAAATATTATATTATGTATGTGATAAAGTGGAGAGTAACTGCTGCTGCTCTTTATGCACTAAGAGGGGAAGCATGCCCCTTTCGGAGTGTCTGTCTCTCTCCCTGAATTAATTCAGAATACGAGAAGGAAGAAAAAAAACTGTGAAAAGTGAAATGGAGAGTCCATATCTGGCAGACACCTTGACTGACGGGCTCAAATGAAGCCCAATATGAGTGATAGAAGAATGAATTGCTGATACAGTGACTCTACTGGACTATCCTATAAGGTCTCAGACAGGGAGCCGAGCAAGGTGTGAGGACGTGAAAAAAAACCAGAGGAATAGGAAAGGGAGAGAATGCATTGAAGGTTTTGGAAAAGTGCTAGGTATTAAAATGAAGCATCTAATTTTTTCCCATGGTATTGATATCATTTTTGTAGCTTAGCCAAACTGTGGAAATTGCGAGTGGAACCATTGGGAACGGTTTGGCATTGATTACCAGGTGTGAAAGCATCTGAATAGTCTATATACATGCTCTTGAGTAACTATTGGGCGATGGTTCTCATGAATGGAATTTTTTCAAGTTTCTTTGCACACTTTCACATATTCAGCACAGTGGTCTCTATGTGACAGCTTTTGACACAAAGCTCAAAGACCTTAAATGTCAGTTTTGTGCTTTTTCCAGGCTGCTTTAGGTATCTGTCTGTACAACATTCCGAGTAGTTGTGATTATGATCATTGCACACATCCGACCTTTCTCATTTCTAAACCTGTGTGTGTGTGTGTGTGTGTGTGTGTGTGTGTGTGTGTTAAATCAGCCAAGGCAGTTGGGCAAAACTGAAGAAAACAGGTTGGAGGGGAGGGCTGAGAAGATGATTTTGCTCAGCCAGTTGTATTACAGGTGAGCACGCTGCTGTCCTTATGGATGTGAAGCCGTGCTTTCTTAAATTTGTCATGGTGGAGTAGACCTGATCAGTTGACAATACATTTTTAGAGAATATGCTTGCTTAAATACTGTAGTAGTTGGTTGTAAACCCAACCATCCACAATCATCTTTTTGTAGTCTATTGCTACTAAGCCTTGTCTATCCTGTATTGATTCATTACTGTGTACGTGTGAAACCATTATGAAGGAATTTGAAAATTGAAATTTTTTGAAGGAAGGATGGAGGCCTTTCATATCTCACTGTTAAAACATTGGGGATTCATATCTAAGCTGGTACAATTACCGTTTTGTCATATTCTCCTCTGCAAATAAACCATGCCATGTAAAACAAACAAAACTGCAGTTTAATGGCAGCTGTGTTGTGTGACAAATCCTCGACGTTGGCATTTACACATGGCATGCTGCCCTGAAGTGGGGCTGAAATGGCACAGAGGGAGGGAGGACGCGGTGGGGGGGAGACTAGGAGGGTGCGGTAAGACGGGAGGCAGAAGGCCTGAATGAGGAGAGAGGTGAAGTGTTGAGATGCAAAGGTCATCTGTGCTGGAGAGGAGCTCTAAATGGTGTGTTTTGATCTTTCAACCAGTCAGCTGTTGGCACGGTAGAATGACTGCGCTCTAACAAAGAGAGAGACAAAAGGAGATGAATAGTCTCTTCAGGCTATCGGCTGCCCTCTGACACAGCTGTCTGTGTTTATGTTGTCTGATATACACTCAGGCCTCTGTTGGGACAGCTTTGCTGGGCTCATTGCAGTGGATAATGGCCAAGTGAAAAGTAAGCCTGGCATTGAAATTTGGGGAAGAGGCAATCAGTTCACATTATGGAGGCGTTGAATTTGTTTACTGGCATAATGTTTGAGCGAGGAAGAAAGAAAAATCGCAGACTAGTGGAGAGTTGAGGCAAATAGACATTGAGATGAATAGTACGCGGTAATCGTCTAAAACGAGGGAACCGCATTAATAATATGTCTCATTGTCTCATAAAAACTGTTAAAGGCATTGTGAAACTGAAAACATTGTGATTCATTAGAATAAAAGTAG